>NC_143510.1:82819680-82982180 GCF_031878675.1 Megascapheus bottae
TAACAAAATCGAGAAAAAACACTTGCTGGGGAATCTGCATGGAAAGGGGAACCTGCCTCGCCCCAATTGCTGCTATTTTACTGTGGCAGCTTCTCTTAATACAGGCATCACTGAACCATTCATTCCAGTTCCTCTAGAGAAAGCTGATTTTTGAAAGTATTTGAGTAGCCTGTATCCAATTTATAAGCATCCTGCTGGAAACAACAGGGAGCTCTTTCCTAGGTGATTAAATCCACCCAAGTTAAGGCCTGTCATAGTGATTTCCCATGTGGTCAGCTTTAAGTTCAAAAGTCATCCCAGGAGAACAACTGTAGTTCTCTACCTACTTGACTTCTGAAACTTATTTCCACTTCAAACAGAGCCCAATAATTTAGATCCTAAACCTCCTTAGATACAATTTATTTGTTCCAGGGATAAAAATTCAATTTAATGACTGTTTGTTGAATGGCTTCATTATATTTGGTTCAGCAACTATATTGATCTGAACTGAGGTATACAACATAGGGAAAAAGTCTTCTTAAAAAATCATGTAAGTTCCCAATACTCAATAATGAAAACATCTTAGACTCAAATGCAAATAAGAATCTGTTTTGAAACAATTTAGAAAACTTCCCTTGATTCCTAAACATATGAAATAGTACCTCACCTCACTTGTGGTTGATTACTTATCAACCACAAAATGAGATCAAGTCTCAGGCTCAGCAGATGTTTAAAATAGCTTTGAAAGGCAATCAGTCCTGCTGAAGCTGTGAAGTTTGTGATTTCAAAGAATTTTAGAATATTTTGGGGACTCAGAACACATAGAGATACTGAGAATCTAATTATTTAATTACTTCACTGGAGACTGATTTGCTCGGTAATCAAATTGATATAATTGATAAGGTTCCAGTTAAAAAGTAGGGTAAGTTTTCTTCTAAGGCATTTATAGTCTTATCAGACTAGCTGGTTCTTTCAACTGTGAATATACTTATTAGCAGTTTTACTTGAATCGTAGTAAGCACACAGTATCTTCATAAGTGATTGTATTTGTGCCTGATTGTGTTATTATGAAATTTGAACAAATACACATGAAATTTGAGTTCCAAGCCAATGAAAGGTAGTTAATGATATTGATTGTAACTTTTGTATTTCTGATTATGTCATGTCGAGAATACAAAAGAAAAGAAGAGAAGAGCAAAGGCAGGCAGGCCCACGAAGGCATAAAAAGTCTTCCCAGTAAGCTGTATCTCCAAGCTTTGTAAATTTACTAGATGTATTTTTTATTCCAAGAAAAAAGTTTTGCATCTTGTTTTAAAGCACAAGCATAACGAAGAACATGGATTAGAAATCATCAGAAAATAATAGTTCAAGGTAGCAAAGCACTTGAGCAGTAATATGGGTTCTACTGATTGCTTTTCTAATTTACAGTCAAAATCAAGATGGAGCAGAGTAGGTGAGAAAATAGACATGAAGAACTGTGTGGCAAGGAGAAACCAATGTTTTACAGTAGAGCAATGGTAGAAAGAAACTCCTGGAGACCGACTGATTGTATTATGTATTGTGAAACAGACAGAACTCTGCAGGCAGAGGTTGTGTTAGAGGTTTGATAGCCAGCCCTTGATGCTGTTGGCTGGTAGGAAAACCCTGAAGAAGCCAACTAAGAAATCTGCAGCTACTCCACCCATCCCAGGAAAGACAGAGGAATGCAAATTTGTTTTAAAGAGTCTTATTTGGCAAGAGAACCCCTGGCATCCTGCATATCTTGATAACCTAAGGATCCATTTAGTTACTGAGCACATCATTCACAGGGCCCTGCAGCTATGTTTCAGGTATAGCTTAGATGGATGGTGGAGTTTGGCATTGAACATGTGATGCTAGTTTTGCAGGAATATAGACGGCAATGGCTATAGGGTCCCTGAGACCTCTACCAAGATTTCAAAGGCAAGCCTAGGAGATGGGAAAGTGTGTTACTGTGGGGCCAGAATCCTTGAAGGGTGCCTCTGTAAGATTATGGGTGCTTTGTATGGGAAGATGAAGCTGCCAGTGGAGCCTCTAAGGAGTTCAAAGAGCCTGGAACACGCTGGTCCTGCTGAGGAAAGCTGCAGGGAGTGTGAAAGCTGGCTAGAGAGATGCACAAGTGATGTACAATCAATGAAACCACGGGCGAGGGGCTACCAAACCTTCAGAAGCTCACATCCTTCTACTGGGTGCCCTGGGTGCTAGATACAGAGGGATTGTATTAGTGCTTAATCTACTGGGTGTTGGTCTTGCTTTGGTCCAATCCCTACTCACTATTTTCCTGTTCTTCTCTTTTAGACCGGGGATTTTGATCTTATACTTAGACCACCTATCTGACCATTGTATCTTGAAAGTATGTTACCTTTTTAACTTACAGGAACTCATCTCTTTGTCCTGTATCTCAGAGGAGACTTTATAATTGAATTGTGTATATGAAACATTGTAGAGAGGAAAAAGGATGGGGAAAGGAAGGTGCTCAGATAGATAAGACACAACTTCTGTCTTTAAGGAAATGTTTCACAGGAGAGCCTAGAAGTGTTAACAGACACTCCAAATAACTAGATGAAAAGCTAGTACAGTTGAAGGGAGCTCAAATACAGGGTCACTATGATTATTTCACTGTCTTCTGGTAAGTGCAGTGCCTGATTTCTGCATAAGCCTTAGAGCTCACATAATGAACCTGTTTGGGGCAAATATGTATAAAAAGTTTTCATTGACTCCATTAACCAATTTAAATCCCAGCATATTGTTCATGAAGAGGTACAAAAGGGCTGGCTCCCTGAAAAGAGTTGATTTAGTTTAAACAGACACAGTCTAAATTTTTGGCAAGACCAAGATGAAAGCTTTGATGGCAATTATTTAACTGTGACAACATACTGTCAGCTGTGGTGCTGATTGTCAAGTCATCAGCAGAGTTAGTGTAGTATTTAGCAGGCAGACAGGCATGCTGGCATAAACAAGTTATCAAGCTGCAGACTAAACTGAGGACTGATAAAGGAATCATGCCTCCCAGAATATGTATGGGAATTACATTTGTTATGTATATCATATCCAACTCTTAGATGAGTGTCATTAGATTTTTCTGGGTTGAATTTCACATGTAGGTGACAGAATTAGATTTCTAAAGATAGGGTGTTTATGTCACTCAGAGTGCTTGCTCAAATATTCTTGTTCTGTAATTTACTCATCTGAAAGATAACTGAGTTTTCTGGTGGTAAAAGTGTTCTTTCCTGTTTTGTTTCTGTTCTCTGAGGATAAATAATTACAGGTGACATAAACCTGAAATAGTCATATGTGAAATAAACTTTCCTGTTTGAAGAGTGAAAAAAAGTAAGCCAGGAAAATTGTGTATCTATGTTTTTTAGTAACTTTGGTACTATATCTGGAACTTCACCTAATTATAGAAGCCATTAAAATTTTTGTTTAATATAGGGAAAAATGTTTACACTGTGACAAAAAGTTTTGATCCCAAATTTGAGTTGCTAGGTTTTGAGTTGGAGCAATCTTACAAATAATTTTAAAGATGTGTCACTTGAAGGAAGGTGTGGAAAGTATAAGCCAAGCCACGATAAATTCTGCTTCCCTTGCTTCTTATCCTCTATCTTCCAACCTCAGTGTCTGCATGTCAGTGTTCTTTGTTTAAAACATCCTTTGAAGGTGAGGAGGAAAAGCATTTGAGAAAGGCATATTGCTTCCAGATTCTGACATGTTTGGGAAAATTCTGTTGCCATGAAAAGGTTGATAATTTTTGTTGTAACATTTAACCAAGTTTATCAAAGCCAACTTGTACAGACTAATAAATCTTTTCCACAGTATTCAGTTTTCTAACATCTTACTATTGTACATTATTTTATCTTCATTTATCCATTATTTAATTTACTTTGACCTCTGCTATGTTAAGCCCCAGGTAAGTAAGTTGTTCTTTAAGGGTGGTCACTCACTGTAATACTCCTCATTATAGTAATTTTTTGGTAGTTATCTATGTACAATTGCAAATGATAAAAGACTTTTGTGAATCTTTGCAAACCCCCCACCAAAAAAATCCTTTGTTGAAGTGCAATTTATTGTGGGCAGCAGTAACTTATTAATAATACTGGCTAACACTTAAGAGCTGGTAGTGTACTAAGCACTCTATATGGCCTAAATTAATACTTACATATTTACATATGAGTATTTACATATGATACACGATATATACATACTAATAACTTTATAATTGATTGCTTGTAAGGTATTATTTTTAATTGTTCATTCCCCATCCCATATTTTAATACTCTCATTGAGATGTGTTTTATAAATCTGACATCTTACAACCAGGATTTAGAACAGTCTCTTCTTTGTTAGTGACATGTAAGATTGTGGTGAGTCTAATAATGAGAAGGCATTTTAAATTAGATGAAGAGTGATAGATACTGGGGCCTGGAAATGGGTATGTGATTATGTCCCAGACGTGTAGGTGACATCAGGAGGAAAACTGCAGTGTAAGGACATCCATAGAAAAAACTGTAAGCCCTTATCCAAAAAAATAGCTAAAAGAAAAAATGGGCTGGGGTGTGCTCAAGTGGTAGAGCATCTACTTATCAAGCTTGAGCCTCTGAGTTCAAACTCAGTACTGCCAAAAAATGAATATGATATTAGCCACTGTGATCATTAATATTGATCATCAACTCAATTTGATTAATGACTAAGGGGTTAATAAAGCATACTTCTGTTTGTGTTTATGAGGGCATTTCCAGGGATTATTAGATTTAATCAAAGGATGAGTCCCTTAAATATGATGGCATTCTTCTGGCCTACTTGGAGGAAGCAAGTCACTGAGGATGTGGCTTCGGGGACTGTATCTTCTCCTAAATCCCCTTTCTCTGTTTCTTGTCTGCTATAATGTGACTCCACACTCTGTTACCATGATGTTTTGCCCAAGCACATGGGGCTAAGACTCTGTGGATGGGAAGAAGTTAAACCAGCTACTCATCATCACAGAACTGGTAGGTGTTTGAGCCAGGATTCCATACAGCTGTTTAACTCAGTCCAGGACCTGTGCTTAGAGGCAGCCTACCATGGCAGCCTGCTGGTAATCTACCAGTACTTGTTAAGGCTTTAGAAAAATGGGTGTTTCTGAATGGCCTTCTGAGAACTCTATACTCAGAAAGGTGGAGTGAGGGGAGAGGAGATTTGTTAGGTTGTCTGTGAATGGTTGAATGAAGGGGCACCATGCAGAATCCTTGGAAATCAGGGTAATTATGAGCAAAATGGATCTTGAAAGATCAGAAAAGCTAGAAGGACCACAGGGAAGGCTTGAGGCCACTAGCTCATTACTTTCTTAGGTCTAGATAGCTGTGAACATATTTTTCTATATGGAATACAAAAGAACATCCTTATGCATAAGCAAAAGTTACACATTTTTTTGTTTCTAGTTGTGGGGCTTGAACTCAGGGCCTGGGGCACTGTCCTTGGGCTTTTCTCAAGGCTAGAGCTCTACCACTTGAGCCACAGAACCACTTTCTGGCTTTTTCTATGGATGTGGTACTGAGGAATCGAACCTGGGTCATCGTGCATGCTAGGAAAGTACTCTACCACTAGGCCAAACTCCCATCCCCTGGATTTTTTTTGTGTGTGTTTGCCAGTACTGAGGCTTAAATTTAGGGCCTGGCACTGTCCTTTAGCTTTTTTGCTTAAGACGGATACTCTATCAATTGAGCCATAGCTCTCAGCTTTATGGTAGTTTGGTAGAGATAAAGGTCTCATGGACTGCCTAGACTGGCTTCAAACCTCAATCCTCAGATCTCAGCCTTCTGAGTTGCTGGAATTATAAACATAAGCCATTGGCACCTAGCTTTATATCCATATTTTTGCATCATCTCTACTTATCTCTCTCTCTCTATATATATATATCTTAGCACATATTTTCATATCCTATAAGAATAAAAACTTTATTGGTTGCAGGAATCAGTTGTTCATAACAGTAATCCTACTCACTCAGAAGGTTGAGATCTGAGAATCAAGGTTCAAACCCAGTTTGGAAATGGAAGTTTGTGAGACTCTTCCCTTCAATAAACCACCAAAATGTGGAAGTAGAATTGTGGCTTAAGTAGTAGAGTGCTAGTCTTGAGCAAAAAAACTCAGAAATAGCAGCCAAGCTTTGAGTTCAAGCCTCAGGACAAACACAAACACACACACACACACACACACACACACACACACACACACACACACACACACATTATGATATAAAACCCCAAATCTGATGTGTTATGCTTTGCCTTTTGTGTACTATTTCCCCTAGTCACAGTGCTTAGCACAGTTCAATATAAAAATAGGCAGGTTTATCCCATTAAAAGATGGGAGTCTTCTCTGAAGAAGAAATAAAAATGGCCTATAGACACATGAAGAAATGCTCCACATCTCTGGCCATAAAAGAAATGCAAATCAAAACAACTCTAAGATTCCACCTCACTTCAGTTAGAATTGCCAAGATCAAGAAATCTTATAACAACAGATATTGGAGGGGATGTGGCCAGGAGGGATCACTACTACACTGCTGGTGGGAGTGCAAACTCGTTCAACCACTATGGAAAGCAGTATGGGCAGTTCCTCAAAAGACTAAACATAGAACTCCCCTATGACCCAGCAATTCCACTACTTGGCATTTACCCAATCATCCAGAAACAAGAACATACTAAATCCACTAGCACAACAATGTTCATTGCAACACTATTTACCATAGCAGAGAATTGGAACCAACCCAGATGTCCCTCAGTTGATGAGTGAATCAACAAGATGTGGAATTAATACACTATGGAATTCTATGCTGCTGTCAGAATGATATCACCTCATTTTTAAGGAAATGGAAAGACTTAGAAAAAATCATAATAAGTGAAGTAAGCCAGACTCAAAGGAACATAGGCTCAATGGTTTCCCTCATTTGTCATAATCAGTAGAAACCTTGGACTCTCCTAGCAGAGATTTACAATAGAATAAAACCTAGATACATAAGGCCATATAGTATGACGCTAAATGAAAGGACCTCCAGGATATAGAAACAAAAGCCATATAATGAGTGATTGTTGTCTTTAATGTACTGTTATCTCTCATCTCTTTTGCTGTCCCTTGGTTATCTCAGATTGTTACGGTATTTCACCTTGTTATCTGATATATTGTATATATGCTTATTTGGTTATTTGAAATTGGATAGGGAGGGGGGGAAACAACATGAGAGGTGTGGGGGGGGGGAGGGAAATGGGGACCATGACATGAGAAAGGGTATCAATGTATGTGAAATAATGCACCTTCTATCTGGTGAATATAATGTAACCCTTCTATTAATTACAATAAAAATATATGGGAAAAATAGGCAGGTTTGGGCCAGGAGTTTGGCCTAGTGGTAGAGTGCCTGCCTAGCCTGCACAAAGGCCACATACATAGAAAAAAGCTGGAAGTGGTGCTGTGGCTCCAATGGTAGATCTCTAGCCTTGAGAAAAGTCCAAAGACAGTGCTCAGGCCCTGAGTTCAGGCCCCACAACTAGCAAAAAATAAGCAGGTGAATAATATATATAAATAATAACCTCTCATTTATTCATTTACCATACAGAATCTTGGACATGTATTTGAGTTTAGAAGAAGGATGCTTTGAGAGGGGGTAAGGAACCTCTAAATGGTTATATCAGCTGTAGAAATAATAATGAATGCCATAATTTCTATTCCTTCTTGTCAAGCAATGAGGTAGGCAAAGTAAAGTCACTCAGTACTGCAGCTCTATCTCCAATAGTAAAGAACAAGCCAACTGAAACACAAGCCAGAAAAAATACTCTGTCTTTCTTTCTGTCAGCCCCTGTAACCATACGTATGCACAACACTATCTGGATCAACATATCCAATATATAAACTCAGATTTTCTTCTGCCTATGTGTCTAGTCAGCTCAAATGGGTCGACTCATGTTTTGGCTCCTATAACAAAACCAAGCTCTTTGGCTCATGCAACCTGCAAACTTTCTGGCCTGTTTGGGAATAGTGAAGTGGTCTGATTTTCTGAGAAGAAGCTATTAGGCTCTAGAAAAAGGCCAGAGTTACATAAATCCCTCTGTTTTCTGCTTCTATAGGTTCAGTGTCTGTAGAAAGAAAAACCAAGTTAATAATGACAATGTTTAGCTCTATGAGCTTCTTGTTATTGTCTTGCACATTGTGTTGTCAGAGCTCTTAATTTTTGTGGTTTGTGAACTGACCCATTCTTTTAAGTTACATTTCATTTTAGTCAGTAGTGTTAGTGTGCAATACCAGAAAGCTGTCTTGATTTTGTTCTCATTGTTTGGTCACCAAGACAAGGAAGTTTTAGACTAAACTGGAAACACCATCAGCTCAAAGCATTTGTGTATATGGTATTTATCTATGTTACTAAACTTAATCCACCATATAAATGTGTATCTGAGAAATTTGGGGGCCTGAGTTGCTGAGGAGACTGCTCAGTCACACAGGGGCTAAATGTGCCACTGAGCCCACTGAATCACATGTGCGACCCAGGGGCAATCAATGGGCCACATATAGACTTCTTGCAGTTTGAAGAGATAGGAGCTAAAGCTGTGTGTGGTTTTAAATGAAATATACCTAATGGAAAGTTTTACTTTTTATTGAGTTTTCCTTATTTAGGGAGCATCCGGGAGTTCTTCCCTGCTTCAGAATTTACGAGTCAATTTACAAGTCTACTCAGAACAATTATTGATATATACTCATTGTAATAACTTTGTGTGAAATTCTTTCATTGCCTGGAGGCAACTGTCATATCGTCCTCATCATCATGATCATCTTCATCATCACCACTATTATCTTCATCATTTGTCTTTGTAGTACTAGGATCAAACCCAGGCTTTGTGCACATTAAGCAAGCGCTTTACCCCTGTTACTAGTATTATTTTTATACAAGATATAGGCATTTGATTTCACATACATACACACACCCACACACACACGCATGCGTGTGCACACACACAAACACACACGCATGCACGTGCGCCCGCAATCTTGTTAAGTGTAGAGTGAGGTGGATAGGGAATAAGGTAGGAACACTATTCTCACTTTCCAGCTGAGAAACTGTACAGAGGAAAGGAAGCAGAAATTTTCTTCTTCTGTGGTGAAACTTTGTATTTCCTTTCAGAGCAAGAAGTGATAGACTCCTTAATGCCTCTAATTTCTGTTTCCAATCTCATTTACGGAACAGTATTTTAGTTTCAAGGATTATCAATGTCAGCTAATAAGTAAATGTTATTTTGACTAGTGAGGTGGAGGAAGAGAGACCATACTAGAACTGGTCATATTATGGGATGAGAAGATGACATCAAGGGAGAGTAAAAATAATGTATGAAAAGAGTGAAGAGTTAACTGGGTAGACATATTCCTATTCCTGTTGTTAAATAATTTCTGTGATGTAATTCTTAAAAGTAATGATTTGACTACAGTATAAAAGACCAGTGTTTAGGTATTAGATAACCAGAAGTGTGTTTTACATTCCATTTTTTGTGTTTATCTTTATTCTTTGCATTTCTAAACTATAAGTAAAAAACTCCATATTGTTAGACAGTCTTGCTTGTTCTATAGGTTTGAATCCTTTCTTTTTTTTAAATTGTTAGTATTGGGGCTTGAATTCAAGTCCTCATATTCTCCCTTAGCTTCAAGAATGGCATTCTACTACTTCTGGCTTTTTGCTGATTAATTAGAAATAAGAATCTCTTGGATTTGTCTGCCCAGGCTGGTGGTTTGGCTTAGAATTATGATCATCAGATCTCTGCCTCCTGAGTAGCTACGATTACAAAGTATTCATATTCTTTTAGTTTCTAGGATGCCAGTTCCTATTTGTTCTACCTATTCTTGGAACTTGGTACCAAAACTACAGAGAGGGAAACATAGACATTTGGGAGTAGACCTTTCATGTGACAATTGAGCTTATAAATTTCAGTGGGGATTTAGTAACTATTGAATGTCCAGTGTGTTTATTCTTTATTTTTTTTCTTTGGAAAGCCAGTGAGTTTTGCTCAGGTTCTTCAGCAAGGGACTTGGGCTGATCTAGTGATACAATGCAATGGTTAATCTGGCTTTTGCACTTTTTTTGAGAACACAAAGTTTGTGATTACCAAAGATGAAAAGATCTTCTATTCGTCATTTCATTGGAACAAAGCTCATTGGCCATATGAAGACATCTTCTATGAGAAATACCAGGTCATTCTGATAATTATGGGAAATTTTGGAAAATGGAGGATTGTATATCCTTTTGCTTCTTTTTGCAGGGGAGGTACTGGGGTTTTGGCTAGGCAAAGAAGCACTTCACATGCTTCTGATAATTCACTTTCTGCTAAAGTCTCATGCTTTTGTGTGTCTAAAGGCTAAAAGTCCTTACTTCTAACCTCTTGAATATATGGGATGGCAGATGTGTGCTGCCACACCTGGCCCTTCTTTTTGAAATTTATACAGTTTTCAGGTCAGCTTTATAGACCGTGAAGCTGATCCTGAGAAAGGGGAAACCCAGCATGAAATAGAAAGCCTTACTGGAATCTTCAGGGAAATGAACATGATTAGTGTTGGGCAGGAGAAAACCTCTGCTTTTGTTCACAAAGTAGCACAAACTAAGACGTTTTCACAGGAAACTAAAGGACCAGTTTCCATGAAACTTCCCTCTTGTCCTGTCACTCACTATGGGATGTTGTTCCCTAGAGCACAAAGAAGAGTTAGATGAAATTCAGTTATAACCAAAGGACTTTTCCAATAAGAGCAAAAGAGAAGGAGGAGAAATAAAACTCTACTGTTGACTCTCCCAAGACCTTTCTCTCCTATTGCTCCATGCTTAGACTATAGGACTATCAGTCATGTTTTGACATCTGGCCTTCTGCACATTCTTTATTATTCTGTATCTAACTGGACCTTTTTTCTGGTTGAATATTTTATTTTAAATCCCTCTGTCTTTGCATTTTCTTCTTTCCCAAAAGTGTTCTCCAATTGTGTTCTTTCCAAATTGTCTCTCTACCTCAACCCAAATCTCATTTCCCCAGAGCAGCCTCTGGTAATATTTTGATATATAGTCTTCCAAACTTCTTCAATTATTTTATATGCTAACCAGAATCATGCTGTTTTAGCTGGAAGGGATTTTGGAGATCATTTTTCCATCTCTCTCCACCTCTTTTCACTGTCCACCCATTCCAGAAAGTATATAGACAAAACTAACTGCCCACTTGAATGAAATCTCACCTTGGCTTTGCATTCTTGGATAGGAGTCAACAAAATTTGGACTAGAACTTGGGTTTTTTTTTTTGATCAGTCGTGTGGCTTGAACTCTTGGCCTGGGTGCTATCCCTGAGCTCTTCAGCTCAAGGATACTGCTCTACCCCTTGAGCCTCAGCTCCACTTCTGGTTTTCTAGTGGTTAATTTGAGATAATAGTCTCATGGGCTGGCTTTGAATAGCTATGATTACAAGTGTGAGCTGCTGGCACCCAGCTTTAGAACCCAGATCTTTTTAGTCATAGTGAAGGTAACTTCCTAATTTGATTTCATAGTTTTATGACTTTGTCAAATGCCCTCAGGAAGTAGGTTGTGGCACTTATTTAGCAAGTTCAAACCCTGGTATTACAAAATAAAAATTTTTATTAGATGGGTGATGTGGTTCATGCAAAGAAAAGGAAAAAAAAACCCTCCATACTGAATAGAAACACCAATGGTTCATCTATTGCACTCCTTGAGTAGAGCACACAGGTCTGACGCTCTGCTATCCTGGAGACTTTTATTGTTTTAAGATTGTCCTTAGGTCTATCTAGCTTACACTAACTTTACTTCTTTGTGCTCACTTGTTTTGGGCATAGGTATAATACTCCTTGCTTTTGACTGAAGTGTTTCTAGAAGAATGCACTGAACCCAGGCAAGGCTGTTCAAGTTGCTGAATCTCTGGATATCTTCTGAATGTTCCCCATAAAACCAAGATTTTCTCCTGGTACAGAACATCATGGTTTTTATTCATGTACCTTCAGTTCAAATTTATAGCTTGCTCAGTAAATTTGGCTTATTTCAAACTTCTAGTCTGGCTTTTATATTTGTAAATGGACTCTCCCTCAACCTTTCATTCTAAGTTCAAGTTGGACATTTCCCACAACCCCCGACCCCGTCCTTTATTTTGGTTGGTTGATTAAAAAATATATATATATATATTATGAAGGTATTTTACAGAGGGGTTACCATTTCTTTTCTTTTCAGTTGTGGGACTTGAACTCAGGGCCTGGACACTGCCCCTGAGCTCTTCTGCTCAAGGCTAGTGCCCTACGACTTTGAGCCACAGTACCACTGCTGGTTTTTCCAGTGGTTAATTGGAGATGAGGGTCTCATAGACTTTCCTGCCCAGGCTGGCTTTCAACCATGATCCTCAGATCTCAGCCTCCTAAATAACTAGGATTAGGATTACAGGCATGAGCCACCAGTGTCCAGCTGGGATTACCATTTCATAAGTCAGGTAATGGGCATATTTCTTTTTATTGGACAATGCCACTCCTTTCCTTGTTGTCCCCATTTCCCTCCCACCCCCAACACTGCTCACAAGTGACACAGGTCATTTTCCACATACTGTATACTGAATAACACAATTATATTTGTTTACTCTTCTTCCTTCCCTTTCTGCCCTCATCCTTTCCCCACTTAAAAGAAAAAAAAACAAAGCAAAAACAAATACCAACCCCCCCCATCACCACCACCACCTGCAACAAAAACAGCAGCAACAAATCCCACATTTCCATTTCCTGGAATTTATTTCTATAAATAGTATTTTAAATTTTCAGAGAAGTTATGCCTTTGTCTTCCTCCCTTAAGGGTATCTTCCTTTCTTTAGTCTGACTGTGTGTGAGTGCCCAGAGTCTTATACAGGTTATTATGTCCAGTTGTAGTTTGGATCTAGTTTCCACATATTGGAGAACATATATATCATTTGTCTCTCTCAGCTTGGCTTACCTCACTTAGCACAATTTGTTCTAGATCTATCCCTTTCCCTGCAAATGACATTCTTCCTAATGGATGAGTAAAATTCCATTGTGTATACATGCTACATTTCATGGATCCACTCATCTGGGCCCATAGGACTCTGAGGCATACAATGTACATTTTCATGGAACAACCCCAATAAGAACCATGTAACGTTATTCTGCCTCTAATCCTTAACCTCTCTCAGAACTTTTCACTCACCTGGCTCACCTGGATTTTCTAGGATCATTTTCTGCATGCCTGGAACAGATTTGTGGTCTCTGTTCATGATTTCTGTATTATAAGAAACGTATTTTAAATACAGTCAGATCTCTGACACAGAATTAAGAATGAGTTTTGGATAAGAGGTTGTGTTTTCTTTTGTTTCCCCCTCCCTTCCCTTCCCCCCCAACCAAAGATCCAAATTGAGCCAATGTGAACTTGAAAGGAAGACTATGTTAAGGGTGGTCCACTCTGCAAATATATTTTGCAATTATCAGCGTCTGAGTGAGTTTCTTTTGAGTTTGTTGTGATGGTCCTTGTAAGATAGGGGGACTTCTCTCCCAGCAGCCCTTGCCTGTTGTTTGCCTTTGTGTGGACTTGTGTTTGTGTTGTGGGGAAATGTTTAACAAGCATCACTTTGTTTCAAGAAATGAAGAAATAATGCTTTCATGTTTACCTTTCATATTCACTGTAAAGGGATGGAATGTGTTTTACAATGGGGACTGCTGTTAGGACAGATTCTGTAGCTTTGCTTTTAGTTCAGGCCCATGCCTCTGAAACCTTAATCACAAGCAGATGCTGCTCTGAATTAAGAATTCCCTTCTTTGCCTGAGCTACGAGCTGCCTAACTTGGATCCTACAGACTTCTTGAAAAACTCCACAGGCTGCCTTTCTAGCATACTGGTAACATACAGAAGATATTTTCCAGGCCCACAGAGGTCTTTGAAATAATACCTTGCAGTGGTAGAGAGGTATTTATTTTCCTCTTGTCTCATGAGTGTTTGCACATATATGACCTCATTTTATCCTTCAAACAGTCCTGGAGTTAAGTAGTATTTTCTGCTAAGAATCTGAGATCCAGAGATGTTAAGTAACGTCTTGTTCAAGGTCATGCAATTGGCCTTGATTCTGTGCGTGTGTGTGTGCGCGCGCGCGTGCACGCGTGTGTGTGTGTGTGTGTGTATTTTCCACCAAAATGACAACAGAATTTACTTTGTTCTGTGTCGGAGTTGTCCAAAAGTACTTAGATTCAGCTTCCTGAATCCAAGTTGTCATTCTTAGAGCTTGAATTTCAGTTAAACTCCTGACATATTTTAGTGTTTTTTTTTCCTAGGCCCCAAGTGACACATCTACATCATTGATTTTGTGGGTCTAAATTTGTAGTAGATTATTTGTAGTAGATCTTGGGTCTGTACATCAAAGATGCAGGTCCAAATTCAGCATGAAAAAATAAATCAAAGCCATAAACTACCCACGTGATTCTGAATCATGAGGTCTGTAGAAACACTGTTCCAAAAGCCAAAGTAACCAAGGCACTTAAGATTATAAGCCTCAGTTTCCTCAATCAAAAGATAATGAAAGCAAGACGAACGCTTTGCTTAAATTATCTTCAGAAACTAATGTCAATTTAAATCTACTGTAAACTTAGTTCCCATTAAAAGTCCTATTACAGGAGAAGTAACATTTTTTTCTAGAAAAATATGTAAGATGTATAAAAGACCTCTTTAAAAGCACTTTTATAGAAAGATGTGAGGCTGGGTGCTGTGCAGTGTAGCTATTAGCTGAAGACAACTTAGTGGTGGGAGGCAAGAAAGGACTCTGGAGAAGTGAGTTTTCAGGAGAAACAGTTTGCTGAAGTTTGTTTTGATATCTCCATATTTATTCACTGAAAAATCTGTAATTTATATGACTGGAGGATCTTCTATGGGACTTAGTGGAGTTTCACTTTGGGATCGACATGATTAGAACTGAGAACAGTTCACAACAACTTAAGTTTGGGGATTTGCAATAATCTTGGGAAGAACTTTGGATTCCTGCAGACTCAGACTAGGAAAACCCATTTCACTTAGCAGTCTGGCTGATAAATGTGATCAGCTGACACTTATTAGATAATAATGAATATGCAGGTGGGGAAAATGTTATTTTGTAAATACTCTTCATGGCTTACAAAGAATTAGGATACACTTCAGGATCTGATAGTAAAGGTACAGATCAAGAAAATGAGTGTAGGAAGCCGAGTGTTGGCTGGATCACACTTACACCCCTAGCTACTCAGGAGGCTGAGATCTGTGGATCTCTGAGCTAGCTTGAGCAGGAAAAGCTGTGAGACTCTTATCTCTGACTAATCAACAAAAATCTGGATATGGAGATATGACTCAGGTGGTAGAGCACCAGCCCTGAGCACAAAAGCTAAGGGAGAGTGTCCTGACCTGAGTTCACTCACTGGCACCAGTACAAATGACTAATAATAATTTAATTTTTTTAAAAAGAAGAACAGTGTAAACAGGGTTAGAAACAGAATTGAAGAAGGTCAAGAATCTTGAAATGCGGTTCCAGCTTTGATCCTGTTTACACAGTGAGTGTAATTAAAGTTTTGTTCCTTTCCCTATGCAATGTGTAATGTAACAGTAGCGTACATAGATTGTTGATGTTTTTAATTTAGCAGCCAGAGCCAGAGAATTTGGAATTTTCTACATCTGGTAATCTTTACCTCAGGATCTCGAGAAAGGGTTCTTGGTCTGAAGGAGGAGAAGATGAGAGGGGGCAAAGCTGAGAGACTACAGAATCAGTGTTAATTTCCACTACAGCAAAGAGTATGGCACATGAATGGAAGGAGCAGAGATTTACTTGCTGAGATTCCAAGAATGATATCCTCACAATGAAACCTCGTCTTTACCTATACAAGAGAGTCTCCATCTTCTTCATAAATTAGGGACTCAGATGACAACACGATTCGATTAGATTGTTTATGTTGGATGGTTTCAATCTTTTCAGAAAATAAAGAGAGTTAGTATCATCTGTTAAAAAAAAAGGGCTGGGATTATAGAAGTGTGTGGGCTTTAAAAGACTAGTCTGGGAGAAATAAACTGGAGAAACAATCATAAATGAATAGCAGAACCATCCCATGAGTAGCTGGGACCAAAAATCTCCTTCATGGTTCTATATAAATTTCTAAAATAAATGTTACCTCTACCTTCTTATTGTCTGTAGAATTTAATTTCCTTTGAGATGACTTCTCAAGTAGTTTTCTGTTCAGCTAGGTACCATACCTGTAATTCTAGCGACTTGGGATCTGAGAATCATAGTTCAAAGCCAGTCTGGGCAGGAAAGTTCATGAGACTCTTATCTTTAATTAACTAGAAAGTAGTCAGAAATGGAGCTGTAGCTGAAGTGTTAGAATGCCAGCCTTGAGTAAAAAAAACTAAGAGACTCTATGTTCAGGTCTTCAGTTCAAGCCCCAGAACCCTCACCCTCTCCTCCTGCTTCCCCACCCCGCCCCAATAGCCTTAGGAGACTAGAAGAGGGCAGCCAAGAAAAGCCCAATATTCATCTGGTCTTTCATTTATTTTTGCATCTAGCAAATATATACTGAGTTTGCAACTAGTTTAAATTCTCTGCATTCGTAGCTGTTTGTTTCCCTACATCTGTACAATGCTAGAATTACATAATATGCTTTCATCTATCCAGGTCTTAAATGGCCATTTAATATTTCTTCACTTTACAATCCCACTTTGCATTTTAAAAATTATGGCTGAAGTTTTAAATATTTCCATTCATTCTGCAAATCTCCATGTTTACCCTAGATGGTTCAACACTTTCTAGTCAACATCATATTGAAATGGTTGCCTGTGACAGGAAGTTCACCTAAATCTAGTCTGGCACTTACCTGGTTCAAAATGTAAGTTGTGCATATGCGAATGCTGATCTCTTTAATTTGGCTTATCTCTTTTTTTTTTTTTTTTGCCAGTCCTGGGCTTGAGCTCAGGGTCTGAGCACTGTCCTTGGACTTTCTCAAGGCTAGAGCTCTACCACTTGAGCCTCAGCACCACTTCCGGCTTTTTTGTACGTATGTGGTACCAAGGAATCGAACCCGGGTGTTCGTGCATGCTAGGCAAGCACTTTAACCACTAGGCCAAGCTCCCGGCCCCTGGCTTATCTCTTGAAGTGTAATTCTCCAAGGGGCCTAACTACATACCTGGTATCTTCTTTGTTGAATCCTGGACTCCAACTTCTTTTCTCTCATAGTTATCTGTAAACTGGCTATAAGTAGTCAGTTTCTTATTGCTATAATAAAGCCTCACAGCTGAATAACTTGTAGAGAAAAGAGGTTCAAAGCCAGGTGTTGGCTCATGACTATAATCTTTAACTCTGAGGATCACAGTTCAAAGCCAGGCTGGGCAGTTTATGAGACTCATCTTCAATTAACTACCAAAAAGTTGGAAATGGAGTTGTGGCTCAAGGTGGTAGGGCACTAACTTTGAGTACAAAAGCTTGGGGACAGTGCCCAGGCCCTGTCAAGCCCCAGGACTGGCACAAGTTGAAGAATAGAAAGAATGAAGAATAGAAGGAAAGGAAGGAAGGAAGGCAAAAAGGAAGGAAGGAATGAAGTGGGGGAGGCAGAGAGGAGCATGTGGGTTTACTTATTTCAGAATTTTTGTTCCTGAAAGCATGATATGGGCTCCAGTGCAGGCTTTCCCACCTTGATCACCAGGGTTGAAGGTATGAGGGTGGAGTTTACAGGAGGAGAGAATGGGGAGGGGCCAAGCTCACTCATAACACCTCATTCTCATAAGAAAAACACAAGATCTCAAGAAAACTACCTTAACCCCTGGGACGATTTGAGTACCTCATCCCTTAAGTATTTGACCACCTTGGGGCTGGGAGTTTGGCCTAGTTGTAGAGTATTGGCTTAGCATGCACGAAGACCTGAGCACGAAGACCCGGTTCGATTTCTCAGTACCACATACATAGAAAAACCAGAAGTGGTGCTGTGGCTCAAGTGGTAGAGCACTAGCCTTGAGGAAAGCCCAGGAACAGTGCTTAGGCCCTGAGTTCAAGCCCCAGACTAGCAATAACAACAACAACAAAACCCAAAAAACAAATGAAATATTTAACCACCTCCTAACAGTGGCACAAAGGGCATGAAACTTATTGGAACACATTTGAACTCTATCCAAACTGCCTAATGTAGCCCTATACTTTTTGCCCAATCTTTGTAGGCTAAACTGTGTCTCCTTTCAAATTCACATGGTAAGGAATACCCAGAATATGACTGAATTTGGAAATAAGGAGGAATTAATTTTTATGAGGGCTAATCCATTATGTCTGATATGCTTTAAAAAAAACTCCAAGAGATTATGACATAGATAGAGACACAAAAGAAAGCTATCTACTGATCATGAGACGGTTCTTAGAAGAAACAAACCCTGTCTTGGATTGTTAGCTCCCAGAATTGTGAGGAAATGAATTTCTTTTGTGTAGTTCAGGAAGTCTATGGTCCATCATTATGACATTTCTCAGAGAATTAATATCTTAATTATAACTCCATGCTTGGTTTCTTAAGATCTCTGTTATTTATGAATTACCCTAGGCCTAGCAGCTCTTTGTATTGTTGAATGATGGGTTCAACCTAATACATTTCCATTCCCTCTGAAAATGGAATTCCTCTTGGCTTCTCAAATCCTAGCTGTCTTGTTTGTTCTCTGTTTTTGTTTCTCATTTTTTTTTTTTCCTGTGGGTCATGGGCCTTGAACTTGGCCTGGGTGCTGTCTCTGAGCTCTTCACCTCAAGGCTACTGCCACCACTCCCAGCTTCCCTGTTTTTGTTTTTGTTTTGTTTTGTTTTTTTCTCAGTCTTATGCGTCAACAGAAACTTCAGCTCTAGCTTCTCAGCCTCATAGCCACTCTTTCTACTGGAGGTCCTGCGTTAATAACCTGTCAGAGTAGTGCACTGGAGAAAAGTGGGGAGTCATGCTAGGTTTATTCTCAATTCCTTTCTTGCCTCCGAATTCTCTCTCAGGTTCTGGTTGTTTTGATCATTTCTAATGGTTTCAAATACATGTTGGCTTAATTTTATCCACCTTTATAGTCTGTCTGGGGGAAAGTCTGATTTCCTTCAAGCTTGTTTATCAAAACCGGAAATGGATTTTGGGGGGGGGTGGTTCATGGGGCCTGAGTGCTATCCTAACAGCTCTTCAGCTCAAGGCTATTGCCCTATTCCTGGGCCTGGATGTTGTTCCTGAGCTCTTGGCTACCACCCTACCCTTTGAGCCTCAGCCCCATTTCCTGTTTTCTGGTGGTTAACTGAAGATAAGAGTCTCACTTTAGTGCCTGGGCTGGCTTTGAACCATGATCCTCAGAGCTTAGCCTCCTGAGTAGCTAGGATTACAGGTGTGAGCTGCTGAGACTGCCCAGTGGAAATGGAATTGTTTTTATATTACTGTTTATTAGGTATTGGAGACAGAATCTCCCCAGGTAGTCCAGGCTAACCTTGAACTCATGATCCTCCTGCTTCAGCTTTCAAGAGCTGGGATTACATGAATGAATTAACATACCCGGCTTTGGTTGGACCTTGTATATTTCCCAACTGTGTCATCTAATAATTTCCAAAAAAGAGATAATTCTCATTTAAAAACTTTTGTATTTTTCATTTTGCATAAGCTAGTACCTTCAGAAACATTTAAAGTGATAGTTGTCAACTGGAAAAAAAAGAATCTTGACATCTCTCTCTTTGGACAAAAGAGAAGTGGCTAGAAAAGAGTGATAAGGATGATGGTAAGAATGCCAGTGCTGCTGCTGGTGGTGGTGGCGGCGTGGCGGTACTGGATGTTGATGACAATGCTTATGATGGTGAAGAAGATGATATGGATATCTGGATATCTGGCTTGTGTCAATTGGAATAGGGATGTTCCTAAGATTTTCCCATTAAGCACCAAGTTTATCATTGTTCATGTTATATTCATATGAAGATATATGTATGTTTTCCTTTTCAATTAAGAATTTTAATATAGGATTGATTTTGTATTTTGCCAATCAATTGTGTAGCATCTGTGAAGATCAGAGGATTTTCATATTTATGCATTGATATGATCATTATACTAATATTCTTCCTTATATTCAACCATAATTGCCCTGGTGGAAATACTATTTAATAATTTGGCTATCTTTGTTTATTAATAATTTACTTAAACTTTTTTGGATTAGTAGCAAGTAAAATTGATCTAGTTGTCTTTTGGGACTGCCTATTTCAGGTTTTTAGTATTGTTATCATGTTTTCATCACAAATTTAGGTTGTTTTAAAAATACTTTGTCATTGCTTAAATTTGTATTTAGTGGTTAAGAGAATATAGTAGTCTATCAAAATCATTACATATATATGTGTATATTTTGGTGGAATAATCTTTAGAAGTTTTCTTTAGGGGTAAATTTTGACCTACTTTTATAGAAAATAATATCATTTAAAAATTCAGTTTATTCACATAGAGTTGGCCTGATTAATTTTCTCTTCAGGGACGAGGTTTGACATGCTTAAAAATCAGTTGGCATGAGCAACCGATTTTTTATTTGCTTAAAATCATGGAAATATATCTCAAGGATATATTTTAATCTGATTCCATAAGTTTGGTTTTTATTAATTGTGTCTTTTTTTGTTACTTTGCTTTAGGTACAAATTTTCAGCTCACGCTATAGCCTTAAACCATTGAATTCTTTAAAATTATGGTTTGAAATTTTATTCTGTTACTTGTTTTGTGTTAGTCTTTTTTGGGAGGGAGTTCTATCTTTCATATCATGTTGACTAGTGTTTTCAACCCCATTCTTGCATCTCTTAGAATGATTTCAGTGATGGCTCTTTGTATTACCCAATGTGGCCTTTGATTTTTTTTCTTATTTATATCTTAACATTTGCCACCTCTTGTTTCATCAACTCCAGTTCTCTGCTTTCAGCTTTTTGATTCATTGGATGCCTCATACTCATGACCTTATATTTGGTCCTAAGTGTTATCTGAGTAGTTGCAGTATTTTTTTGGTGTGCCTGCTCCATCTATTATTTGCTTTTCCCACATTGGTATGTTTTTGCTCTTTTCCTGAAAGTAACTTTGCATAGATACTTGGCTGTTTTTCTTTTTTTTTTCCTGTTATTATTTTTCTTTGTGTGTGAATAAGGTAGATTCTTCCAGTTCTATGCTAGAAATTCTCTCAAGGGAAGGAATAGAACAGATTTCAAGACAAACAGTAACTTCTCTTCATTCACCACTAGTTCTTTATGAGTAGTCAGGGTTTGCTATGCATGCATGAATGTAAATTGTCGGAACCTTCTTTTCTCTTTAATTCAGAGCAATCAGCAGTTTCTGAGCCGCTCAGGGTTTAAGATCCATTTCTCCTCCTCTTCCTTAATTATACATTCCTTTTCTGAGATGTGTGTTTCCTTGTTCACTTCCACATTCCCTACCTATTCTGTGGGTTCAAAGAGAATCTGGAGACTCCCAGCCACTGCCTCGAAAGGACCCAGGCATTCTGTTCCATTGTTCCAGGGAAGGCTTGTGGTACACTCCATCCTGTCAGGCCACAAAGTTTGAGTAACTTTGTTCTGCCTGATTTATTTGAAATTTCCACCCACAAATGTCTTTGGAGGTATTTCCCTGTATCTTCTTTAACCTTCCCTGCAGGCAGCTCATCCTCAAAATTTGTGGGTCAAGGTATGGAACCAACCCACATGTCCCTCAGTTGATGAGTGGATCAACAAGATGTGGTATTTGTACACAATGGAATTCTATGCAGCTGTCAGAAAGAATGACATTGCCCCATTTGTAAGAAATGGAAAGACTTAGAAAAATCACATTAAGTGAAGTAAGCCAGACTCAAAGGAACATAGGCTCAATGGTTTCCCTCATTTGTCATAATCAGTAGAAACCTTGGGCTCTCCTAGCAGAGATTTACAATAAAACAAAATCTAGATACATAAGGCCATATAGTATGACGCTAAATGAAAGTACTTCCAGGATATAGAACCAAAAGCCATATAATGAGTGAGTGTTTGTGTTAATGTATGATGTTATCTCTCATCTCTTTTGCTGTCCTTTGGTTATCTCATATTCTTACAGTATTTCACCTTGTTATCTGATATATTGGATATATATGCTTGATGGGTTATTTGAAATTGGATAGGGAAGGGGGGAAAACAACATGAGCGGTGGGGGGGAAATGGGGACCATGACATAAGAAAGGGTATCAATGTATGTGAAGTAATGCACCTTCTATGTGGTGAATATAATGTAACCCTTCTATTAATTACAATAAAAATATATGAAAAAAATTTGTGGGTCAAGTTTATCAAATATCTCTTAGCTTTAGTAAAGATTATTTTCCACGTTTTTAAAGGGTTTTCATTGATGCTGTGAATTGATTTCTTAGAGAAAGTCATACAGAAAGTCTGGCATTTCGTAAGCAGGTATCCTGTACATCCATTGTGAGTGAGCTGTTATTCTTTTGTTAAGATTGATATCTCAAGGTGATGCATTTATTAAATTTTAAGAATTCGAGTCTGCGTTTTAGAAAGATCATGCAAATCTATACTCATGCATTAGTGCATGACAATTTCTGTATTTTGTTTTTGTTTAGAAATTTGCCTAGTTAACACTCTAATGTGACATGCCTTCCTAGTTTGAAGTTATATGACCTACATCTTTCCCAGATATTTTCATTAAAATTTTTTTGGTAAAATCTTTCATAAATAAAAATATACCACTATAACAACGTCACAATTTTCTTATATGATTTCAAATGTAAGAGATATCTGGGTCAAATGTTAACATCACATCTCTAGGCATATATGTATATGTATTTCTTCAGTATTTTGAAGATATTTTTCTATCTAAATCTCTAATAAGCCTGAAATTTTTGTTGGATATGGTGTAAAGTTAGATTGTTGTCAGGTCAGTTACATATCTCATCACCATTTATGAATTAATTTCTTTCGCTGCCCTTCAGATGCTGCCATTAACACATAATATTATGTTTATACAAAGCAGTTTTAAATTTATACACCTTTGACACAACTACAACATTTTAACTATCATTTTGCATATTTTGTTGATCATGGAAGATTTTCATTTCTTCTTCAGATATGAAAGATTGCTTTGCAGGGTACAGTAATCTGCTTTGGCAAAAATTGTCATTTCATAATTGTTATTTCATGAATTGCAATACAACATATTCTGCCCTTCTTGTGCTTATAATTTATTTTTAGAAAGCTGCTGTTATTCTCAGGGGTTTCCTTTTCTATTTAACCTGACTCTTCTCTGTTGCATCTTTCAGTACTCTTTTCTTAGTATAACTAGTGTTTTAATTCTAGTTTGACTTGGAACTGTTATTCTAGTTTAGTTAATCTAGTTTGTTTGATTGTTCTAAAAGCGTCCTGTAGCTGAATAAAATGGCTATTTATTTGTCAAGATTTTGGAAAATTGCTGCTAGTATTTTATTGATTAATGCATTAGGATTTTTTTATGAATTAGGCTTTCATTTTTTTCTATTGCTATGATTCATAGCTTTTTGTTTTTAAGAGTATCCTAAATAGCTTTCATGTCAATAATTTCTCTTTTTTCTTTTTTTTTTTTTGCCAGTCCTGGGGATTGAACTCAGGGCCTGGGCATTGTCCTTGGACACTTTTTGCACAAGGCTAGCTCTCTGCGACTTGAGCCACAGCACCACTTCTGGCTTTTTCTGTGTGTGTGGTTCTGGGGAATTGAACCCAGGCCTTCATACATGGTAGGCAAGCATGCTACCACTAAGCCTCCTGTCAATACTTTTTTTTTTTGGTCGGTTGTGGGACTTGAAATCTGGGCCTGGGTGTTATCCCTGATCTCTTCAGCTCAAGGCTACCGCCCTACCCCTTGAAGACATAGTGCCACTTCTGATCTTCTAGTGGTTCATTGGAGGTAAAAAATCTCAGGGCTTTTGTGTTGGGCTGGCTTTGAATCCTGATCCTCAGTTCTCAGCCTCTTGAGTAGCTAGGATTACAGGCCTGAGCCACCAGTGCCTGGCTTTATCTTTTTTATCATAGCTAGACTCCATTTTTGTGGCATTGATCACCTGGAGGAGGAATGTTGCCAAACATTTTCTCCCCCTTATGTTTCTGCCTTAGTATTTGTGCTTCTGTGGTCTACTAGGGAGCTCTATGTGCTTTCTTGTTTATAAATTTGATCTTTTGAATCTCTTTTATGATTTTATACCTGTGAGTTCATAGTTTTAAAATAAACTACCCTGCCATTTTAGTGAGACGTTAGGAGGAATAAGTCAAGATCAATGCTGGTTCCATTGTGTTTTCTTTGTTTAATTTATACATCCAATAGCTTAAGTTTTTATTATATTGCTTTACTTTTCATTAGTTGCACAAAGGAGTTTTAATTCCTTGTACCAGGTTATGAGTACAGTGCAGCTTAATCATTGTCACTCAGCTCATTTTTCTCCTCCATCTTTCTCTATCTCACCCCTACCCTCAAGTTACATAATCCAATATTTATATTATGTAAATTGAATATAATGGCTACATTTTATCACTGTGTTTCCTTCTGTTTGTGTGTACTCCCTCTCCTCATTTAGTTTCTTGTAGAAATCCTTATTCCTTATTCTTTCTTTTTGAATAATTTTGGAACCCTTTTGATAGATACATATCTTTTCAGAACAGGAAATTGTTTCTTACTAATTTTTTTAGTGTGTATGTTTTCTTATGACCCTTTAAAATAAAACTAACTTTGGAATCACCTTCCCTATGAATAAATATGTCTTTCCCCAGAATAACCAATCTCTATATTTTATGTATCACTGTAGCTACTTGAATATTCTTATTTTTCTACTGCAGCCTTTATCACAATGCTTTGCCAATGAAAATTTGTCTCACCTTCTTACTCTGACTGTAGATTGGTTGAGGACATACATTTCATGTGCCTGGCCCCATTCCAATATGTCAGTACAATAAATAAGTCAAACAGAGAATGTGACCCAGAATGCCAGGTTTCTAACAAGGTGAAGTGAGAAACGAAATGAAAAAAAAAAAAAAAGGAAAAAGTCCTGAATATAATAAGACTTGTCTTAACAAATAACATTTTTTTTTTTGTCAGTTATGGGACTTGTCCCTGAGCTGTTTGGCTCAAGGCTACTGCCCTACTCCTTGCGCCACAGCTCCACTTCCGGTTTTCTGGTGGTTAACTGGAGAGAAAAGCCTCAAGGGCTTTGTAGTGCCTGGGCTGACTCTGAACACTGATCCTTAAATCTCAGCCTCCTCAGTAGCTAGGATTACAGGCATGAGCTACCGTGCCCTACTACAAATTACATATTTTAAAAATGTTATAGTCAAATGAGGGAAGCATGGAAGCATGAAAAGGAATGCTCAGGAGCATTTATTAGAGCTCAAGGAGAGATGTTTACTAAGTTAAAAAGAACATGTACAGATTATGACAAATGAGGGAAACCATTGAGCCTATGTTCCTTTGAGTCTGGCTTACTTCACTTAATATGATTTTTTCTAAATATTTCCATTTCCTAACAAATGAGGCGATGTCATTCTTTCTGACAACAGCATAGAATTCCATTGTGTACAAATATCAGATCTTGTTGATCCACTCATCAACTGAGGGGCATCTGGGTTGGTTCCATATCTTTGTTATGGTAAATAGTGCTGCAATGAACTTCGCTGTTCTAGTGGATTTAGTCTGACCTTGTTTCTGGACAATTAGGTAAATACCTAGTAGTGGAATAGCTGGATCATAGGGGAGCTCTATGTTTAGTCTTTTGAGGAACTGCCATACTGCTTTCCATAGTGGTTGAACAAGTTTGCACTCCCACCAGCAGTGTAGTAGTGATCCCTCCTGGCCACATCCTCTCCAGCATCTGTTGTCATTCGTTTTCCTGATCCTGGCCATTCTAGCTGGAGTGAGGTGGAATCTTAGAGTTGTTTTGATTTGCATTTCTTTTATGGCCAGAGATGTTGAACATTTCTTCATGTGTCTATAGGCCATTTTTGTTTCTTCTTCAGACTCTCTTTAAGTCTTTGGCCCATCCTTTAATGGGATGGTTGTTTCTTTGGAGATTAGTTTTGGGGTGATTCAATTTTTTGAGCTGTTGATATATTTTAGATATGAGGCCTTTATCTGTTGTGTGGTTGGTGAAGATCTTCTCTCATTCTGTAGGCTTCCTAATTAATTTGCTAGCTATGTCCTTTGCCATACAAAAGCTCTGCAGTTTAATGCAGTCCCATTTATCCAGCCTTTCTCTGATTTGTTGTGATTCTTGGTCCTTATTAAGAAAGTTTCAAACTGTGCCAAGGAGGCCTAGTGTATCTCCTATTTCTTCTTGTAAAGGTTTCAGTGTGTCAGCTTTTACCTTGAGGTCTTTGATCCACTTGGAGTTAATTCTTGTGCAGGGTGACAGAGAAGGATCCAACTTTAGTTTTCTGCAGGTGCTTATCCAGTTCTGCCAGCACCTTCTGTTGAAGAGGCTATCTTTCCTAGCAGAGATTTGCAATAGAGCAAAACCTAGATACATAAGGCCATATAGTATGACGCTAAATTAAAGGACCTCTAGGATATAGAAACAAAAGCCATATAATCAGTGATTGTTGTCCTTAATGTACTATGTTATCTCTCATCTCTTTTGCTATCCCTTGATTATCTCATATTGTTACAGTATCTTACTTTGTTATCTGATATATTGGATATATTTGTATTTGGTTATTTGAAATTGGATAGGGAAGGGGAGAAAACAAGATGAGGGGTGAGGGTGGGAGGGAGGGAAATGTGGACCAAGACATGAGAAAGGGTATCAATGTACGTGAATTAATGTACTTTCTATCTGGCAAATATAGTGTAACCCTTCTATCAATTAGAATAAAAAATATATGAAAAAAAGAAACAAAAGTCATATAATGAGTGATTGTTATCCTTAATGTACTATGTTATCTCTCATCTCTTTTGCTGTCCCTTGGTTATCTCATATGATTACAGTATTTTACCTTGTTATCTGATATATTGTATGTATGTTTATTTGTTTATTTGAAATAGGATAGGGAAGGAGGGGGAAACAAGATGAGGGGCGGGGTAGGGGGGAGGGAAATGGGAACCAAGACATGAGAAAAGGTATCAATGTTTGTGAAGTGATGCATCTTCTATCTGGTGAATATAATGTAACTCTTCTATTAATTACAATAAAAATATATGGAAAAAAGAACATGTACATTGAATTGTAAAGAAAAACTGGCAAATTATCGTAGGTAGGAAAACAGTCTAATAAACACTGCCAGTGGATCCTACTTTGAATCATTCCATCCTAAATTGAGCCTTCAAATTCTTGCAGCTGTTTACTGTCTAGTAAGGAAGAGGGGTTTGAATTTACATGAGGCATAGTGGTTTTGGCAGCACTGAATGAAGCTGTGTAGTATTGAACTCAACTGAGAATGGGTAGAAAGGAATTTCATATATTTCTGTGTTGATACAAGAACTTAGTGTTTGCCTCTGTATATAACAGGTTGGGTGATGGGTAGAGAAGGGAGTTTGAATGAGACATTCTTTACAATTCCAGTCTTGGGTCACAGTGCTTGTAATGATAACTAAAAATAAAGAAATATTTATTAATAATTACTGGAAAATATAATATTAATGAATATGTTTGACATATTAGCAAGAATGCATATAAAATTTCAATGAGAATGTGTGTGTGTATATATATATATATATATATGGGCTGAATCATATGAACTGACTATATTGATAGAACCAAATTTACCTGTGAAAAGTAACATTTTGCTCGACTCTGATGTTTTTAATCCTCATCTGTTAGTCAGTAGATATTGACTGTATTTTCCTATGATGGCCCTCATTGGCCACTGGGTGAAGTTTACTCAGAGTAATGTTTTTAAGTGAACAAAGGGAAATCTGTTGAATTAAAAGGAAGGTGATTTGACTCAATAGTCTCAAAAATTTGAATTGTTGGGGCCAGGAGTTTGGCCTAGTTGTAGAGTGGTTGCCTAACATGCACAAAGACCTGGGTTCAATTCCTCAGTACCATATACATCGAAAAGGCCAGAAAAGGTGCTGTGGCTCAAGTGGCAGAGTGCTAGCCTTGAGGAAAAAGCCCAAGGATCATGCTCAGGCCCTGAGATCAAGCCCCATGACTGGCAAAAAAATTGAATTGTTGCCTCTTTACACATTTGCTTCTTTACTTATTATTTAAAAATAATGTATTTAAAGTATAGCTTCATTAATATCAATTTTATTTCTTAAGCACAACACTAATGTGAAGGCTGTGGCTGTATAGATTCCATGAAAAAGTAATTTCCAATAACCTCTTTCTTGCCATTTTCAGTTACTAGTCATAATTGTAGCTAGGGAATATTAGAAGGCCACAAAGATTTGGGTCCTCCCTATGAGAAAGTGCCAATTCAATATGAGCACATGGGCATTGTCCTTGGGCTTTTCTCAAGGATAGAGCTCTACCACTGAGCCACAGTACCACTTCTGGCTTTTTTATGTATGTGGTACTGAGGAATTGAACCTGGGTCTTCCTGCATGCTAGGCAAGCACTGTTTCACTAGGCCAAACTCCCAGCCCACCTCACTAGGTCTGTCAATGGGCTTGAACTCAGGGCCTGGGAGCTCAGGGACTGGGCGCTTTTCCTGAGATCTTTTTGTTTCACACTAGCTTTCTACCACTTTGTGCCACAGCTCCACTTCTAGTTTTCTGGTGGTTAATTGGACATAAGTGTCTCACAGTCTTTTGTGCTTGGGCTGGCTTGGAAGTGCTATCCTCAGATCTCAGCCTTCTGAGTAGCTAGAATGATAGGTGTGATGCACCAGTGTCCAGCTTCCACTTTTATTCCAGCACTCCATCCATCTTGGGAAGGATGCTGCACACATTCTGGATGGATGTTTCCTATTAGGTAATTAATTGTCTCTGGACACACCCTCACAAACATATCCAGACAAGTTGACAGAGTTTAAATATCACACGGGGTAAATGGAGATAATATTGTTAGAGATCAGTAGCAACTTTTGTGTGCTGTGAAGACATTTGCGCTTTGTCTTGGTGATAAAGTCATAGATGTTGCTGATATTGATGTGGTTCATTGCCTATATTTGTAATTAAGGAAAATATCAATTTACAGTCTAGTGGGAAAAATGATGTTAATATTTCCCTCACCCCAGTCACAGACTTCTCATGTAGTACACTGGGATCCGAGGTTAACCAGATTACTTTAGATTCTTTATTCTACTCTTGCTCACGACCTGTACTGTATTAGTCATGGAGTGTTAGACAATAACACTGGAGCCAGTCTCAATTCCTTCTCTGCCATAGTGCTTTAGTTTAATTGCTATTGAATCTTGAAGAAGGTGTTTTGGCAAAGATACTGCATTCTAGATGGTGAAATCTGAGAGGAGTGAACTATTCCAAAAGCCATGGAGTCTGGTTGTTTTCAGATTACAAAGAAAAGTGATGCTGTAAGAACAGACTTGCCCTGCTTTTCCTCAGGACTTGAGAAAAGTTGAGCCTACTTTTGTTTCCATGCTGACTCTTTCCTTTTGTGAGCCACAGATCTTTTAGGGAAATATCTGAATCAGAGACACATGGTATGATGTAAAGCTCTCAGAGGTATATACAAAGTCCAACAGGGTTATTCTCCAAGCTTACTCTGAATTTATGGTTTTAATCAAAATAGTTAATTTGGATTTATTTAGTCACTTTTTGGTGTTAACAGAGTGTGTGTGTGTGTGTGTGTGTGTGTGTGTGTGTGTGTGTGTACACCATTTGCCTTTTTCTGTACCTTAGATTGAGTTAACTACCGTAATGTGTTTTTAGTTTTCCAAACATCTTTTGTATGGAATAGGGACCACCTCAGTGGAAAGTAGATTCAAGATGTGAGATCCGGTGTTTTTTTTCCAAGAATCGTGGCATCTTATAATTTAAGATTGTAAAATGGAACACATTGTTCAAAAGTTGAACACACTGTGCCTGGTTCTCTTATGTGCACTCTTTTCTGAGGTTTTGGGGAAAAAAATGAAGACTTTCATTTTGTGTGTGATTCTTAACTGAGAACAAGGAATAAAGATTTCAGGTTTGACTTTGAAAGGGTCAGGGTTCTATGGAGAGCAGAAAATGTTTGCTTTTAAGAGAAATTCATTTTCAATTGGGACAGAAATTTGGAAATCTATAGCAGGAAAGGCTTAACTATGACATTCAACAGAAAAATATATCATACATCAAAAACAAAACAAGTTTATTATATTTCCCAGAATAAAATCTAGCTTATAACTATGTATTGATTTGAAAGAAGGAATGACTTAAATATTTTTGATCATAAAATTTTTGACAAGTGATATGACAATAGGGCATTATAGTCTTTTTTATGCTTTTGATTTTCCTCAGTGAGATTCTGGTGTAAAATCAATTTTTGCCAAAAAAAATATTTAGTCAGTTTACTTAAAGGCCTTATTTTCAACTTATATTTTCCAATTATCTTCTTTGAAATACAGTTTTCTCTTTTTATTTTTGCAAGATTTAAATTTCCCCTTCAATTTTTTATTTTACAAATATAAGTTTTCTCTTTTTCTTCTTTGTCTTCTTTTTTTTTTTTCTGTTGTCATTGTGCTTGAACTCAGGGCTTGGGTACTGTCCCTGAGCATTTGTTTACACTCAGGGCTAGCAATCTACTACCTTGAGCCACAATGCCAGTTCCAAATGTCCTCTTCTTTTCTTTTTGCCAATACTGGGGCTTGAACTCAGGGACTAAGCACTGTCCTTGGGCTTTCTTAAGGCTAGTGCTCTACCACTTGAGCCACAGCACCAGTTTCCCTTTTTCTGTGTATATAGTGATGAGGAATCGAACCCCCCTCTTTGTGTATGGTAGGCAAGCATTCTACCTCTAGGCCACACTCCAGGCAAATTTCCTCTTCTTATCTTTTTCTTTTTGTAAGATTTAAATGTCCCCTTCAAATGTTATATCCTGACAGCATAACACTTGTTGCAAAGACTGATTTTCTATGAGGATAGCTATTTTTGGTATTAGATGAGGAAGGATGTTGAATGGTAATTCATTTTATAGACATCTAGTTAGTCAGTGAAGATTTGCACCTTATAACTACAGCTCTTCTATATGTCCTCCTATTAGGAGTGGGAAGTGTTTAAATCTTTATCAGTGGTGAAGGAGAATTGATTCTTGTACAGAATCAAACTTTTCTCAGTGGAGATGGAGTCTTGTGGACTTTTTTGCCCCAGGTTGGCCTGGAACCAGGATTCATTCTATCTCAACCTCTCACTACCCTGGCATGATGATATGTGCCACTGAACCCAGTTATGAGTTGAGAAAGGGTGCTGTGAACTTCTCTGCTGGGGTTGGCCTCAAGCTGCAATTCTCTGGATCTGAGCCTTTAGAGTAGCTGGGATTATAGCCTTGATCCACTGACATCTAATTTTAATTCAGGTATTAAGATTAGATCATTTTATTTTCATTTTCTAAGTTTTTGTTGGTTCTTCTTTCATACCATTTAGATCATATTTTGCCCTAAATATATGAAATCTTTTTTTTTTTTTGGTGGGTCATGGGGCTTGAGCTTGGGGGGCATAGGCACTGTCCCTGAGCTCTTCAGCTCAAAGCTACTGCCCTAGCCCTGAACCACAGCCCCACTGCCTGTTTTCTAGTGATTAATTGGAGATAAGAGTCACATGTTCTTTAGGGCCAGGTTGGCTTTGAACCTTTCAGTCCTCAGATCTCAGCCTCTTTAGTAGCTAGGATTACAGGCATGAGCCACAGCACCTGGATCAGATATCTGAAATCTTGAACTTATTTCTTCAAACATTACAAATCTGTTTGTTTTAAGCAGATTTCTCTGACACTGTACATCTGATTTCCTTCTGCTGCCTGTATGTGTTGATATTCTCTCTTAAGGTATCATATTTATTTGTGGGGTTTTGTCAGTTTTGATTGTACATACCTTAGGCTTTCACTGAAAAGTTATTTGTGAGATTCCCTCTTTCTTTAAATGAGGGTTATTTTTTTCCCCTCCGGTTAGGATGTATATGTGGTCCTATCAGAGCTGCAGATGCACAGACATCCAAAAACATTTCAAACTAAATTGACAGCTTTAAGTTTCTTGAATTACCCTCTCTAAAGGGAGATCAGATGGAAATCTATGCAAGAGTAGATGTGTGTTAATTATTTCCTTTCAGCATGAAATCTCACCCTCACCAATTTTCCTTCATGAGGGTTGTAATTAATAAATTTCATCTACTTACCCCCTAAGTCCCGTTTTTTTTCCATTAATATTACTCAAGCTTTGTGATGCTTTCTAAATAGCTGGTCAATTCTATCCGGATTTACAAACATCTTCGGGCAGTAGGCTCTTTACTTTTCTGAATATTTACTTTTTGCTAGAGTTTGATTTAGCCTCCCATTTTGACTTTCAAGTTCTTTGATTTTTAAAAATTCTTATCTTCAAGTATTCATTAGAAGGGGTTGCCATTTAACAAAGCAGTTTATGAACCCAATCTTAAGATAAAGCTTTTAACAATTATGAGTTGGTATGAATAAATTAATTTGCCATTCTTTTAACTGTAAATTGTAGAAAAACTTAAACACACCTGAATAACTATGGATTTCTTTATTCTTTTTTTTTTTTTTGGTCAGTCACGGGACCTGAACTCTGGGCCTGGGCACTGTCCCTGAGCCCTTTAACTCAAGGCTACTGCCATACCCCTTGAGCCACATAGCACCACTTCCAGTTTTCTGGTGGTTTGTTAGAGATGAGTCTCACGGACTTTTTAGTGCCCAGGCTGGATTTGAACTTCAGTCCTCAGATCTCAGCCTCCTGAGTAGCTAGGATTACAAGATCAAGCCACCATGCCCAATTTCTTTCTTTATTCTCGAAATTAAAAATTTACTTACGGATATTTTGAAATAACTTTTTTTAATTGTTGGGATAATGTATAGAGGGGTTACAGTTACATCCGTCAGGTAGTAGGTGTATTACTTCTCACACATTGATACTTCCTCTCATGTTTTGTCCCCATTTCCCTTCCCCCACCCCTCCCAATCATCTAGTTTTTCCCCCTCCCTTTCCTATTTCAAATAGACAAATAAATGTATATACAATATACCAGGTACCATAGTCAGATTCAGTAACAATATGAGATTAACAAAAGGGCAAAGAGAAGAGAAATAACACAGTACATTAAGAATAACAATCACACATGATAAATCTCTTGTTTCCATAACCTAGAGTGCTTTTCATTTAGTCTCATCCTATATGACCTCATGTATCTAGGTTTTCAGCTATTGTAATCCTCTGCTAGGAGAGTCCTAGATGTGTACTAATTATTACAAATGAGGGAAACCATTGAGCCTATGTTCCTTTGGCTCTAGCTTGCTTCACTTAATATGATTTTTTTCCAAGTCTTTCCATTTCCCTACAAATGGGATGATGTTGTTCTTTCTGATGGCAGCTTAGAATTTCATTGTGTATAAATGCCACATCTTGTTGATCCACTTATCTACTGAGGGACATCTGGGTTGGTTTCATATCTTTGCTATGATAAATAATGCTACAATGAACATAGTTGTGCTAGTGGATTTAGTATGTCCTTGTTTCTGGATGATTGGGTAAATGTCAAGGAGTGGGATTTCTGGGTCACAAGGGAGCTCTATGTTTAGTCTTTTGAGGCACTGCCATACTGCTTTCCATAGTGGTTGAATGAGTTTGCACTCCCTCCAACAGTGTAGTAGTGATCCCTCCTGGCCACATCCCTGCCAGCATCTGTTGTTATTGGATTTCTTGCTCATGGCCATTCTAACTGGAGTGAGTTGGAACATCAAAGTTGTTTTGATTTGCATTTCTTTTATGGCCAGAGATGTGGAGCATTTCTTCTTGTGTGTATAGGCCATTTTTTTGAAATAACTTTTTATTCTTATCCTAGAGTTTGAACTCTGGGACTGTTCTTGAACTATTTTGCTCAAAGCTAGAACTTACACTTGAACTATAGCTCCATTTTTAACTTTTTGGTGGTTAAATGGACATAAGAGTTTCACGGCTTTCCTACTCTGGCTTGCTTTAAAGGAGATGTTCAGATTTTAGCCTTCTGAGTATGATCACAGGCATGAGGCACCGGTTCCTGGCTTGAAATAATGGGTTATTAAAATTAATTTTACCTAATAAATAAATATATGCCTAATAAATAAATATATGCTTTGTAGTGTGTGTGTGTGAATGTGTGTGATCTTTTTTTCTCTCTCCTTCCCTTCCTTCCCACCCCCTCCCTTTTTTCTTCTTTTTGGTGAAACCAAGCTTTGTGCTTTCTAGGCAGGTACTTTGCTGTTTGAGTCATACTCCTAGCCTTTTTGCTCTGGTTATTTTTGAGGGTCTTGCTTGTTTCATAGCTGGCTTGTATACTTTACACACAGTGCTATGTTTGCTTATAGAAAGTATGATTTAAAATTTTTTATTGGATATTATTCCTGTGTGTAGTGTTAATTATGCAGGCCATAATGTTTCTTGCTATTTGCCCACTGATTTTTTTGTCTTTTCTTTTTTTTTTTTTTTGGTCCTGGGGATCGAACCCAGGACGTCACACTTTCTAGGCAACTGAGCTACATCTCAGCCCCTGACTATGATTTTTTTTTTGGAGAAAGAATATATTCAAGTCCTAACTCTGTTACTTATTTATCATTTGTTATTTGGGGCTTGAATTTAGGGTTCTGGGCGTTTTCCCACAGCCTCTTTGTGTTCAAGGCTAGCACTCTACCACTGGAGCCACAGTACCACTTCTGGCCTTTTTCTAAGTAGCAGTGGACATAAGACTCCCATAGACTTTCCTGCCTGGTCTGGCTTCGAACTGTGATCCTTAAATCTCACCTCCTGAGTAGCTAGGATTACAGCTATGAGCCACCAGTGCCTAATGACAGATAGTTTTAACAGCATAAATACATGTAAGATGTCCATTGGAATGAAAAAGAACGTATCCAGCTTACATTCCTACCAACAATGTAGTAGCATCCCTTCTGGTTGCATCCCTGCCAGCATCTGCTGTTACTGGAATTCTTGATAATGGCCATTCTAAATGGAGTGAGGTGGAATCTCAAAGATTTTTATTTTATTTTTGCCAGTCTATTCTACCAGTAGGCCAAACTCCCAGCCCCTCCAAGATGTCCTGATTTGCATTTCTTTTTTTTTTTTTTGCCAGTCATGGGCTTGAGCTCAGGGCCTGAGCACTGTCCTTGGACTTTCTCAAGGTTAGAACTCTACCACTTGAGCCTCAGCACTATGTATGTGGTACCGAGGAATCGAACCCAGGTCTTCGTGCATGCGAGGCAAGCACTCTACCACTAGGCCAAACTCCTGGCCCCTAATTTGCATTTCTTTTATGGCCAAAGATGTTGAGCGTTTCTCATGTGTCCACTGGCTGTTCTTATTTCCTCTTCAGAGAAGTCTCCAAGTCTTTAGCTCACCTTTTAATGGGATGATTGTTTCTTTGTGGATTTGTTTTTGAGAGGTTTAATTTTTTGAGCTGTAGATATATTTTTGATATGAGGCCCTTGTCTGTTGCATGGCTAGTAAAGATCTTTTCCCACTTTGCTTATCTTGCTGGCTATGTCCTTTGCCATACAGAAGCTCTGCAGTTTAATGCAGTCCTATTTGTCCAGCCTTTCTTTGATTTGTTGTGTTTCTGGTCCTTTAGGATGTGGCCAGGAGAGATTGCTACTCCATTGTTGGTGGGAATGCAAATTGATTCAATCACTCTGTAGTCCAATTTTTTTTGTCAGTCCTGGTTCTTGAACTCGGGGCCTGAGCGCTGTCCTTGGGCTTTCTCAAGGCTAGAGCTCTACCACTTGAGCCACAGCACCATTTCTGACTTTTTTGCTATGTATGTGGTATGGACAAATTGAACCCTGATCTTCATGCATGCTAGGCAAGCACTCTACCACTAGACTAAACTCCCGGCCCTCCACTCTGGGAAGCAGTGTGGCAATTCCTCAAGAGACAAAACATAGAGCTTCCCTATGTCCCAGCAATCCACTCCTTGGCATTTACCCAAATATCCAGGAACAAGGGCATACTAAACTTACTAGCACAACGATGTTCACTGCAGCATAACTAAGGTATGGAACCAAACCAAATGCCTCTCAGTAGATGAATGGAACAAGAAGATGTGGTACTTACATGCAATGGGATTCTAGGCTGCTATTAGAAAAAATAACATCAGCCCATTTGTAAGGAAATGGAAAGACTTGGAAAAAACCATATTATGTGAAGTAAGCCAGACTCAAAGGAGCAAAGGCTCCATGCTTTCCCTCATTTGTAATAATTAGTATGCTTCTAGGATTTTCCTAATAGAGGAGTGCAGTAGCTCCAAAGCTATGTGCAAATGGCCATATAGGAAGAGGCTATGTGAAATGAACTGCAGGATAGGGAAACAAGGGATTTATCCCTGTGGTACTATATGAAGTTATTTCTTTACTCCTTTTATTTTGTTTTTTTTCTTTCCTTTATGGTTTATCCTCTATTGTTGCTGTCTCTCACTTTGATACCTGGCATATTGTGTATATATGTATATATAGAGAGAGATAGAAATAGATGTAGATATATTTTGTTTATTTGAATCAGGGAAGGGAAAGGAAAAAAGGTACAAGCTGGGTCAAAGGACAAAGGGTGAACCAGTGTATCAGTATATGTAACAAGACAATATGTTGAAAGTGAACTCTACAACTTGAGAGGGGGTGGGGGAAGGAAAATAGGAATAAAACATGGGAAGGGGTATCAATGTTCAAAAGTAATATACTCACTACTTAATGAATGTAACTGTAACCCCTATCCATATATCACCCTGATGATTTAAAAAATGAAAAAGAGCTCAAAAGTGGAAATTCCTAATAGTAAGGTTAGGAATGAGAATGTTAAAATGTTTACTTCTGTACTAATTAATTCCTCATTATGAAAATAAATAGACAAATGAGAATAAAAGAACAAATTTGAGGCATTGAAAATAAATAGAGAAATGAGAATAAAAGAGCAAATTTGAGGCAAAGTGCAGATAAGATATCTTTAAAAATCTATCCTGAACATAGGCTCAATGGTTTCCTTCATTTGTCCTAATTAGTATAAATCTTGGACTCTCCTAGCAGAAACAATAGAGCAAAACCTAGATACATAAGGCCATATAGGATGAGGCTAAATGAAAGGACCTCCAGGAGACAGAAATAAAAGCCATATAATGTGATTGTTGTTCTTAATGTACTATGTTATTTCTCATCTCTTTTGTTGTCCCTTGGTTATCTCGTATTGTTACAGCATCTTACCTTGTTATCTGATATATTTAGTATATGTTTATTTGAAATAGGATAAGGAAGGGGGAAAACAAGATGAGGGGAGGGGGTGAGGGAAGGGAAATGGGTACAAAAACATCAGAAAGGGGCCGGGAGTTTGGCCTAGTGGTTAAAGTGCTTGGCTAGCATGCATGAAGACCCGGATTCGATTCCTCAGTACCATATACATAGAAAAAAAGCCAGAAGTGGTGCTGAGGCTCAAGTGGTAGAGCTTCTTGCCTTGAGAAAGTCCAAGGACAGTGCTCAGGCCCTGAGCTCAAGCCCAGGACTGGCAAAAAAAAACCCCAAAAAACAAAAACATCAGAAAGGGTAGCAATATTTATGAAGTAATGCACCTTCTATCTGGAGAATATAATGTAACCCTTCTATTAATTATAATAAAATATATTTAAAAATCCATTCTGAAAGTACTAGAAATATCTGGTCAAAAAAGCTACCTGTAGAAAATATTCATTAAATAATGTATCAGACACTGTTGGGAAGTTTAAAGTCTAGCTGCATAAATAAACCTTGTTCTATATATCTCTCTTTCTTTATCCTTCTGTCTACTCTATGTAAAAATGATTTATATAAATGATATATAGAAGCATATCTGTGTATATCATTTATCCATGTGTTTTTGGATGCATATTGGAAATGAAGCATGTATGCATACATACATAAGGAAACCAGCTATCCTGGTAAGATTTATGTGGAACAAATGGAACTCTCAGTTTGCCATGGAACCCAGGATCATAAAGGTTCCTGAAAGTTTAAACCAGAACTCAGATATTTCTGTAGTTGCACATGGAGCGCTCAGTAATAGTCAAGCAACGAATTATACAACAGCATGCAGAAGTCTGGAAGGTAATAAAAATAGTGCAAGTGGGTTCCCCATTTCTTTTCCAAGAAAAACCTCCTAATGGGTCAAGTGTTCTCTGAGCTGCCCTCTTTAGACACAGTCAGCAAGCATAACATTTTGTTAACCTATTGACACAGAAGAAATTTATTTTCCATCTGACCTTTTATAATAATTATTCAAAATCACTTCCCCTTTAGAAAAAAGAGTTAATAAATTAACCAAGTTTAACACTCATAGACAATAACATCTACTTTCCTGATTTTATTCTTTATCATTTTTTTTCTTAGCCATTGCTTCTTTTTCCCTAAGAAGAATTTGTAACCATGTTTTAGTCTTGAAGTATTTGGAATTCATAACATGTAAATAATTTGTTTTTTTTGTAGCTATAACATTAATGGATGTTGAAATAGTCCTTTGATAATTTTGTACATGCATACAAATTATATTAATTAAGAATGTAGGGGGCTGGGAGTTTGGCCTAGTGGTAGAGTAATTGCCTAGCATGCATGAAGACTTGGTACCACGTACATAGAAAAAAGCCGGAAGTAGTGCTGAGGCTCAAGTGGTAGAGCTCTAGCCTTGAGAAGTCCAAGGACAGTGCTCAGGCCCTAAGCTCAAACCCAGGACTGGTTAAAAAAAAAAGAATGTAGGGCCATTCATATAAAATGGGTACAGTTTGAACTCTGGGAATATATATGAATAAAGCATTGACTGAAAAAACAATTTTTAGAGAAGAATATTTGAGGCGCCTTAAATCTAAGAATATTTTTTTCAAAATCAAAATTTAATTATGAATTCTTGATATTAATCTTTGCAAATTTCAATCTAAATATTTCTACTCACTAATATTTTTTAAAATTATTACTTCAAATGATTAAACATCTCACCAAAATTATCCTTAATTGCAGTATGTGTCAAACTTCCCTTTCCCTAAATAGGTTCAGATTCTGTGTTGACTTTTACTGAAAATGTTATTAATTGTTTCTATAATCAGAGGATTGAAGCTTCAAACATAATCATGCAACTCAATCTCAATTTTTAAAATACTTTTTTGGAGAATGGTCTGCAGACTGTTCTAACAGTTAATATCCTAAATGTATCATCTTCATTAACTCTGCTTACCTTCTCAAATTTCAAAGATGAAATCAAGCTCACTCATATTTCACTTATCATGAACATGCATATAGTCTATTATTTTTATGTCTTTCACCAAAGTAAGTAGGCAGCAGTATTATTTTATACTTTTTGGAGAATTTCTATAGAACTGAGAGAACCAAGACTATTTTGGATTTTCTATTTATCTTGATCACTAAAAAGTGTTAATCACAACTCAACTTACTTAGTTCAAAGACGAACTCTACAAACAGCGTTTTTTTTATAGTTGAATATGAAAAGTAGATTTCTATCCTTGATTATTTACCTAGTGTGTCTTATCATAAAACTAGTTAAAACGTATTCTTTTTTCTTTTTTTTTTTTGTGGGTCATGGGGCTTGAACTCTGGGCCTAGGCACTGCCCCTGAACAGTTCAGCTCCAGGCTAGCACTCTACCACTTGAGCCACAGTGCCACTTCCTGTTTTCTGGTGGTTAATTGGAGATAAGTGTCTCACTGATTTTTGTGCCTGTGCTGGCTTTGAACTGTGATCCTTAAATCTCAGCCTCCTGAGTAGGTAGGATTATGGGCGTGAGCCACCTATGCCCAGCTAATATTCCTTTTTTGGGGGGGGGTGTGCGTCATGGGGCTTGAACTCTGGGCCTGGGAGCTGTCACTGAGCTTTTCAGCTCAAGGCTACCACCCTACCCCTTGAGCCACAGCCCCACTTCCACTTTTCTAGTGGTTAATTGGAGATAAGAGTCTCATGTTCTTTAGGGCCTGGGCTGGCTATGAACCTCAATCCTCAGATCTCAGCCTCCTGAGTAGCTAGGATTACAGGCATGAGTCACCGTACCTGGCTTCCAGCTAATATTCTTTTTTTTTCTCCTTTTTTTCCATATATTTTTATTGTAATGAATAGAAAGGTTATATTATATTCACCAGATAGAAGGTGCATTACTTCAGATACATTGATAGCCTTTCTCATGTCTTGGTCCCCATTTCCCTCCCACCCACCCCCACCCCTCATCTTGTTTTCCCCCCTTCCCTATCTAATTTCAAATAACCAAATATGCATTTATCCAATATATCAGATAACAAAGTGAAATATTGTAACAATATGAAATAACCAAGGGACAGCAAAAGAGATGAGAGATAACATAGTACATTAAGGACAACAATCATTCATTATATGGCTTTTGTTCCTATATGCTACAGGTCCTTTCATTTACCGTCATACTGTATGGCCTTATGTATCTAGGTTTTGTTCTATTGTAAATCTCTTCTAGGTGAGCCCAAAGTTTCTACTGATTATGACAAATGAGGGAAACCATTGAGCCTATGTTCCTTAGAGTCTGGCTTACTTCACTTAATATGATTTTTTTCTAAGTCTTTCCATTTCCTTACAAATGGGGCGATGTTGTTCTTTCTGACAGCAGTATAGGATTCCATTGTGTAAAAATACCACATCTTATTGATCCACTCATCAACTGAGGGACATCTGGTTTGGTTCCATATCTTTGCTATGATAAATAGTGCTGCAATGAACATAGTTGTGCTAGTGGATTTAGTATGCCCTTGTTTCTTCCAGCTAATATTCTTATAATAGAGAAGTTACTCATTAATAAAGCAGGCTATGCTTTATTCATAACTTTTTTGTTATTAGATACTCATAACATATTTCCTTTAAACTTTAACTTAATTTGAGGGATGATGAATTTAGAATCTTTTATTTATTTATTTATTTATTGTTTTACTTTTGCCAGTCCTGGGCTTAAGCTCAGGGCCTGAGCACTGTCCTTGGATTTTTCTCAAGGCTAGAGCTCTACCACTTGAGCCTCAGCACCACTTCTGGCCTTTTCTAAGTATGTGGTACCAAGGAATCGAACCTGGGTCTTTGTGCATGCTAGGCAAGCACTCTACCACTAGGCCAAACTCCCAGCTCCGAATTTAGTACTTTTAATTATTTAGAAACCACATTCCAGATAGTCACTCATTGTCTCTATCTCTGTCTGTCTGTCTGTCTGTCTGTCTGTCTGTCTGTCTTTTTCTCTCTTACACACAGACACACAGACACACAGATACACACACATGTGAGAGATATCAGGAGAGCTTTGCCTGGAATTTTTTTTCTTTTTGCTCAAGGCAAGTGCTTTACCACTAGAGCCATGCTTCTGACTTTTTGGTGGTTAATTGGACATAAGGGTTTGATGGGGACTGGGAATGTGCTTTAGTTTTAGAGAGCTTGCCTAGCATACATGAAGCTCTCAGTCCAATTCCTCAGTACCACATAAATAGAAAAGACTGGAGGTGGTATTGATTCTAGTGGTAGAGTGCTAGCCTTGAGCCAAAGAAGCTGAGGGACAGTCCCCAAGTCCTGAATTCAAGTATCAGACCTAGCCAAAAGAAAAGACTGTGATGGGATTTCCTTCCCAGGCTAGCTTTCAACCATGCTCCTCAGAAAATCTGAGCCTCTTGAGTAGCTAGGATTACAGTTGGAAGGCATCCATACCCAGCTGTCTGGAAATTCTTCAGAAATGTTAGAGAGTTGATCCTGTTGGAGAGGTTAGTAGTTATAGAAAACTATTTCAAAAGCATAAATACAGAAGTTTTAAACATGGTTTAGAGCTCAGAATAACTTGTTGGTTTTGCTTTTTCATTTTCAGCATAAATATCAACTGCCATTGTGTAACTGAGTCACAAACACGTTTGAATTCAGGAATTTTTATACTGAAATAATGCTCTATGAACAAATCATACTTTACCAAACAGACAGATTTTGTTACTGTTTGTTTTAAATAAAGCAAGAAAGCCTTTTTATTACATACATAATTCTCCATCGGTATTTTATGTACATTCTTTTCCCTCTTCTGCTCTCATTTTCATGTTTCTCCAAATATTTAGAACAGCATTTTTTTGATGCTGATACACTGTTAAGAATGTATCAGAGTACAGAGTACAGAGTACAGAGCCTGTACTCTGCAGCTAGACCACAGCTAGACTGCAGCTAGACTACAGACTACTGTTCCAATCCTTTTTTCCATATATTTTCATTGTAATTAATAGAAAGGTTACATTATATTCACCAGATAGAAGGTGCATTACTTCACAAACATTGATACCCTTTCTCATGTCTTAGTCCCCATTTCCCTACCCTACCCTGCCCCTCATCTTGTTTTCCACCCTTCCCTCTCTGATTTCAAATAACCAAGTAAGCATATATCCAATATATCAGATAACAAGGTGAAATACTGTAAGAATATGAGATAACCAAGGGACAGCAAAAGAGATGAGAGATAACATATTACATTAAGGATAACAATCACTCATTATGGCTCATTATATGGCTTTTGTTTCTATATCCTGGAGGTCCTTTCGTTTAGCATCATACTATATGGCCTTATGTATCTAGATTTTGTTCTATTGTAAATCTCTGCTAGGAGAGCCCAAGGTTTCTACCGATTATGACAAATGAGGGAAACCATTGAGCCTATGTTCCTTTGAGTCTGGCTTACTTCACTTAATATGATTTTTTCCAAGTCTTTCCATTTCCTTAAAAATGGGGCAATGTTGTTCTTTCTGAATTCCATTGAGTATAAATACTGCATCTTGATTCACTCATCAACTGAGGGGCATCTGGGTTGGTTCCATATCTTTGCTATGGTAAATAGTGGTACAAAGAACATCGTTGTGCTAGTGGATTTAGTATGTACTTGTTTATGGACGATTGGGAAAATGCCAAATAGTGGAATTGCTGGGTCATAGGGGAGCTCTATGTTTAGTCTTTTGAGGAACTGCCATACTGCTTTCCATAGTGGTTGAATAAGTTTGCACTCCCAGAAACAGTGTAGTAGTGATCCCTCCTGGCAGCATCTGTTGTTATTAGATTTCTAGATCATGGCCATTCTAACTAGAGTGAGGTAGAATCTTAGAGTTGTTTTGATTTGCATTTCTTTTATGGCCAGAGATGTTGAGCATTTCTTCATGTGTCTATAGGCCATTTTTATTTCTTCTTCAGAGAAGACTCTCTTTTTTAAAATTTCATTTAATTTATTTTTTTCATATATTTTTATTGTAATTAATAGAAGGGTTACATGATATTTGCCAGATAAATGGATGAAAGTCTTTGGCCCATCTTTTAATGGGATGGTTGTTTATTTGGTCTTCAGGCCTGTTCTTGTGCCAGTAACAAGCTGTTTTGGTCACTATAGCTCTGTAATAGAGTCTAAAGTTTGGTATTGAAATTCCTCCTGCGCTGTTCTTTCTGCTAAGAATTTGCTATACAGGGTCTTTTATTATTCCATATGGAATTTTGGATTGCCTCTTCTATTTCTTTAAAGAATGACATTGGGATATTGATTAGAATTGCATTGAATTTGTAGATAGCCCTTGGCAAACATGTCATTTTCATGGTGTTGATTCTTCCAATCCAGGAGCATGAGAGGTTTTTCCATTTCCTCAGTTTTGCTTTAATTTCCTTTTTTAGGGTTTAAAGTTTTCATCAGAAAAGTCCTTTACATTCTTAATTAAGTTAATTCCTAGTACTTTATTTTCTTTGAAGCTATTGCCAAAGGAGTTGCTTTCCTGATTGTTGCCTTCTTCCTCTCATTGTTGGCATAGAGGAAGGCAGTTGATTTTTGAGGGTTAATTTTATACCCTGCTACCTTGCCTAAGTTTTCAGTCAGCTCAAGGAGCATGGGAGTTGAATCTATATGATTCTTTAAATACAGAATCATGTCATCTGCAAAGAGGAAAAGTTTCACTTCCTCTTTCCCTATTTGGATCCCCTTTCTGCTTGCTTCTTGCCTTATTGCTCTGGCTAGGAATTCTAATACTATGTTAAAGAGGAGTAGAGAGAGTGGGCATCCTTATCTCATTCCTGATTTTAGAGGAAATGGCTTTAGCTTTTCACTATTAAGTATAATGCTAGCTGTGGCTTTGTCATACACAGCCTTTATTATACTGAGGAATGTTCCATGGATTCCTAGTTTGTCCAGAGACATTAGCATAAAGGGATGTTGGATCCTGTCAAATCTTTTCTGAATCTACTGAGACAATCATATGATGCTTGTTCTTGCTCCTGTTCGTGTGTTGAGTTATATTAATTGATTTGCTTATGTTGAACCAGGTTTCCATCCCTGTGATGAATCCTGTTTGATCATAATGTATGATTTTTTTTGATGAGTTGCTGAAGACGGTTGGCCAGTATTTTGTTGAGAAGTTTTGCAACAATATTCTTCAAAGGAATGGGTCTATAGTTCTCTTTTTTTGATGAATCTCTGTCTGGTTTTGAGGGTTATAGTGGCTTCATCGAATGAGTTTGGCAAAAAGCCTTGGTTTTCAATTTCATTGAAGAGCTTGAGGAGTATTGGTGTGAGCTCGGCTTTGAAGACCTTATAGAATTCAGCTGTGAATCCATCTGGCCCTGGGCTTTTCTTGGATGGAAGGTCTCTTATTGCCATTTTTATTTCAGTGCTCGAAATAGGTCTGTTTAGTTGGATTAGGTCTTCTTGGTTCAGTGTGTGATGTTAATATTGTCTAGAAATTCCTCCATTTCTTCTAGATTTTCAAATTGTTTGGCATAAAGGTTTGAAAAATATTCCCTCATGATGCTCTGAATCTTGGTAATTTCTGTCATGATATTACCATTCCCATCTGTGATTTTGTTTATTTGGGTGTGCTTCCTTCTTTTTTTGGTAAGATTTGCTAAGGATCTGTCAATTTTGTTAATTTTTAATTGATTCTTTCTATCATTTTTTTGGACTCCAATTCATTTAATTCTACTTTGATTTTCATAATGTGCTTCCTTCTACTGGGATTAGGGCTGGTTTGTTGCTCTTTTTCCAATAGCTTAAGGTGTGACATTAAATTGTTGGTTTGCAATTTTTCCAATTTGTTAATGTAAGCACTCAGAGCTATAAATTTTCCTGTGAGTACTGCCTTGGCTGTGTCCCAAAGAAGCTGGTATTTTGTTGAATTTCTGTTCTGATCTCCTCGATGACCCATTGGTGATTCAACAATGTGTTGTTCAATCTCCATGAGTTACAGGGTTTTTGTTGGTGGAGATTGGTGTTCAGTTCCAATTTGATGCCCTTGTGGTCTGAGAGAATGCAGGGAATAATTTCAGTGTTTCTGAATATGCTCGGGTTTGTTTTATGCCCTGAAATGTGGTCTATTTTAGAAAATGTTCCATGTGCTGCTGAAAAAAACATATATTGTGATGTTGCTGGGTATAATAATCTGCAGATGTCTCTTAGATCTAGTTGGTCTATGCAGTTGTTCAATTCTGAGGTTTCTCTGTTGAGTTTTTGCCTGGTTGATTGTCCATAGGTGAGAGTGGTGTGTTAAAGTCACCATCAATCACTGTGTTTTGATCTATGTGTGGTTTTAGTGAAAGTAAACTTTGCTTGATGAAGTTCGGTACTCCAGGATTAGGTGTGTAGATATTTAGGATGGTTATGTCCTCCTGGAAGAGAGAGCCCTTTATTAGTATGTAATAACCTTCTTTGTCTTTTCTCACTAATTTTATTTTCAAGTCTATATTATCTGATATGAGAATGGCATCTCCAGCCTGTTTCTCGGAGCTGTTAGCTTGATAAACTTTATTCTAGCCTCTCACTTTCAAAAAATGTTTTTTTGGGGGAAGATGTGTCTTTTGAAGACAGCAGAACAATGGATCTTGCTTTTTGATTCAACTAAATGCTGTATGCCATTTAAATTGGAGAGTTAAGTCCATTGGTATTGAGGGTTAGGATTGAAAAATATTTACTAGTTCCTACTATGTTTAAAAGCTTTCATTAGGGCCTGTTGGTTGACAGTTCCTGCTGTACTTAGCTGTTATGATTTTTAGGTGCCATTTCTTTGTCAGTATCATGTTTGTGTTGGTTTTCAATGTGTAGAACATCTTTGAGAATTTGTTTGGGGTTCTTGTATCTGGATGGGCCTGCCTTTCTGATATTTGGGCAGTTCTCCGAGATGATTCCCGGAAGTATATTTCCAATACCATTGACCTCTTTCTCCAGACCCTCCTCAATACCAATTAGCCTTAAATTAGGCTTCCTAATTGTGTTTTGGACCTTGTGAAGCATTTTCTCATATTTCCTAGATTTGGTTTGACTAATTTTCTGTTCTTTCTCTATACCAACTAGATTATCTTCAACCCTGGAGATTCTGTCATCTGCATTGTCTAACCTTTATACTTTATTCTTCATCTCCCTTCCTTCCAATTGCTCATTTTTGATGCCCTGCATCTCTTGTTTTAGATCATGTATGGACTTCTTTAACTCCTTGATTTCCATTTGAGTGGTTACCTCAGCAGCTTTACTCTCATTGTATATATGGTGGAGTTCCGTCAGCTTTTTATTTGTGGATTCTATGAATTGGACCATTTTTCTTTGTCTAGCTTCCTCATGTTCATGTAAATCTTTTATTATTGCCTCCTTTATGGCTTCCTCATGTTCACTTCACCTTCTTTGTGGTTACATCTCATTTAGATAGGGCTTCCTCATGTATCTCTTTCTGTATATTTAAAACTTTTCATTGATCATGTTTATCAATTGCATTTGTATAGCATTTAGAGGACTCTCCTCTGGTTTTGCCATTGACTGCTCCATTGCCTGTTTATATTGGGTGGGAGATGCTATTCCTTGATTTGACATTTTTCTTGAGTTTCTTTTTCTGCCCATTTGAAAATGGGAGCAAAATTAATACTGCACAGGATTACAGTTTTTAAGATATAACCAACTTAGAGCTCTTTAGCTGGCCACACAATTTTAGATTGGTATTATCACTCTCTCTTTCTCTTTTTGTGCACTTACAGACAAATCTAATACCACCACCAATCACTGTTTTATGACCAACTCCCTCCCCCCATCCAATCTCTATTGTATTTAAGTCCCTCTGGACCTAGAGTATAATTGAACACCTATATATACAGTATTGCTCAACAACCATTAACTGTAGATGTATGCATTCTAAAAGTTGAAGGATAAACAGAGGACCAGATATAGAAAAATAGTATGAAAGACAGGAAGGGAGGTAAGAAAAGAGTAATGTAGGAGTGTAAGATTAATATAGTAATCAAGAAAAGGGATAAATGACTTAAGGTGATAGAAGGGTAAAATAGTTGAGTACAAAATTTAGAAAAAGTAAGATAAAACTTATGAAAATAAGAAGAGTAATAATAAGAATATATAAAGAATATATACAGAAAAGAGGAAGTTATATATAGGAGAGATCAATGATAAAAATTTTAAAAAATAAAAAAATAAAATCAAGAAAAAAGGTGGGGGGAGATCCAACACAATTGTGAGTTCTTAGACAAGAATACTAGGGTTTAGAACCAACAGATTAAAAAGCAGGTGACTGTATCAATAAAAATATCATTTGTATCCAGTCTGTACCCAGTGATGTCACTTTGTTTCTAGGAACGACCACAATGGCAGAAGGAAAGTGGAACAAGAAAAAATGGAAAGTTTCATAACATTAAAAAAAAAATCAGGGTGGAGGTCAAATGGCAAAAAAAAAAGAACACATACAAATGCAAATAAAAAAAGGTAGAAAAAAAGGGGGGTATTCTTCAGTTTGGTTTTTGGGGGAATGGGGTATGGAACTTGTGTCTCCACTAAATTTGGGATCCAAACACTTCAAAAAGTCTTTTCTCCTGTGATTTGGCTTTGAAGTTATTCTAATCAGTTTGCTTGATTGTGTAGGAAAAAAAAAAGCCAGTGGAGCTGCCAGTGGCTTTGTTTACCAGAAGTATGGCTCCACCCAGGGGGAGGAACTTCCGCTAGCACCAGGGATGGACGTCTGGCTAAGCTGCCTCTGGGAAAACCTTTGTCCTTTTGAATGATGGCACTGCCAGGCTCCAGTTGATTTGGCTGGGTCTTTGCCAGCAGTCAAGATGGCGCTGCTCTAGGCTGGTGGGGGAGGGGATTCCTTTCCAATGCCATTCCATGAGCAGAAGTGGAAACTTCTCCTCAGAGGTACTCACAAATTGCTGGATTCTCCCGTTCTGTGAAGCTGGCAGGTCTGCACCACACCCAGGTGTGGGCTCTGAGCTCTCGCAGGCTCTGTGTGGCTCTGTCTGCAGCCGGCAGGTGTGCGCTGCCGAGAAGCACTGCTGCTCAGGTTCTGGAGGGAGGCTTTGTCTCTGTGGCAGCTTTGAGTGGGCGGCACTGCTCCACTGTGTCTTCTTGCTCTGGTTTTCTGCCCTTCTCCTCTCTAACTGAGATCTCTGTGGTGCTAAAGCTTACTTTGGATCAATCTTTGGTTATGAACTGGAATCTTGTTGAGAGCTCAGAAAGACTCACACTGAACTACTGCCATCTTCCCTCAACTCTACTGTTGAAATCTTGTTGTGTGACTTTAAGCTCATTGACTTTCACAGTTCATGTAATTAATTTTCTCATCTGTAAACAGATAGGTGAGTTTGGGGGTAGAACCAAAGAGTTAACATATAGTACTTGAAGTAATAGCTGATACCTGTCAAGCTCTTTAGTAAGTGTTAGTTACTTTGTACAGTATTTTTTGTGGGTCATGGGACGTGAACTTGGCCTGGTGCTGTCCATGAGCTCTTCAGCTCAAGGCTACTGCCCTACCCTTGGGCCAAGCCCCACTTCCCATTGTTTTGAGGTTTAATTGGTCATAAGAGTCTCAGGTCCTTTTGTGCCTGGGCTGGCTTTGAAACTTGATCCTCAGATCTCAGCCTCCTGAGTAGCTAGGATTACACGTGTGAGCCACTGTGCCCGGTTGTACAATTATTTTTAGGCATTTCTTACATCCACACTGTCCCTACATGCTGGTGATGCCACCATGATTCAGACAGTACGTATGACATAGGTCACTGTACTAGAGTATGAAAACTAAAAATGAGGTTCTGTAGGATAGCACAACTGATTAATGATGGACTTCCTACCAGGCTAAGGGGGCCAGGAAAGGTTGTATTTTTCCTTTTTCCTTCCTCTTGATTAATGATGTATAAGGTGACATTAACGGTGTGGATGTAAAAATTCCCCCTCCCCCACCAAAATGGCCTCAAGGATTGAAGCTTAGTTCCCAGTTGGTGACACTATGGAGAAGTGATTAGATCATGAGAGCAATGACCTCATCAATGGTTAAAACAAGGGGGGCGTTCATTGGTGAATGGGTTAGAATTGCTGTAGGGCCTCTTAGAGGAACTAGGTCATTGGGGGTGTGGCTCTGAATGGTTGATTTTGTCTGCAGTCCCTCCCCCACCTCTCCTTCTGGGCTACCATGAGGTGAGCAGTTTTGCTCCCATCATGATGCACTGCCTCACCATATGTGGAGAAACAATGCAATTAGTAAGCATTGACTTAAGCCCTGCAACTGTGAACCACAGTAGACCTTTCTTGATTTTCAGTTGTTAATCCCAGGTATTTAGTTCACAGGTAGTGACTCACATAGCTGAAATTAAGTGATAAGTAGGGGCTTACCATATGGTAGTGAGTGGAGGTGAGGTATTTCAAGCAGACACGTTAGCCAGCAGATCCAATTGGTGGAAAGTTTCACCAAGAGAGAGAATGTGTACATTTAATTACTGAAAACGACTCAGGTGCTCTATACATTTCAGGGTAGGAAACAACTCATATGTTTTGGAGAACAGTAAGTCATTGAAAGTACAGAAGAGTCTCATTTTAAGATTTTATTTACTTATTTTTCTTTTGGTGGCCTTGGGTTTTGAACTCAAAAACTTGCACTTGCTAGACAGATGCTCTACCTCTTTATTAATGTTTTTTCCCCTTTGGTTGTAGGGATTGAACTCTGGGCCTGGGCACTGTCTCTGAGCTCTTCAGCTCAAGGCTACTGCTCTATCCCTTGAGCCACAGTGCCACTTCTGGTTTTTCTAATAGTTAATCAGAAATAAGAGTCTCATGGACTTGAGTGCCCTGGCTGGCTTTGAACTCTGATCCTCATATCTCAGCCTCCTTAGTAGCTAGGATTGCAGGTGTGAGCCACCGCACCTGAGTTTATTAATGTTTTGATTTGCATTCCTAATGTGATTCCTCTGAGCTGAATTACCTTTTTTGCAAATTCATATATTGAATTCCTGCCCCCAGTATCCTAGAGTGTGAATTATGTTTAGAGATTAGACCTCCAAAGAGGCAATAAAGTAAAAAATGAGGCCATTAAATGGTTCTCTAATCTGGCTTGAAATTAGGATAGACACCAGGCTTATATGTACATAGGAGGAAGTCCACGTGAGGACAGAACAAGAAGATAGTCATATGACAGCCAGAACATGACTTAGAAAGAAATCAAGCCTACTGACACCTTGATTTTAGACTTCTAGCCTGTAGAACTATGAGGGAATATGTATATATATATATAATCTATGTATATATTATATATATAGTTCAAGGCTGATACTCTATCACAGCTCTACTTCTAGCTTTTTAGTGGGGATAAAAATCTCATAGACTTTTCCATCTGAGCTGGCTTCGAACCTCAATCCTCAGATCTCAGCCTCCTGAGTAGCTAGGACTACAGGAGTGAGCCAGCTTTAGATTTAAGGGGAAAATGCCTCCATTTCTTCCTATGAATAAATAGATTTCATTATCTCTTGACTCAGATGACAGTTGGAGGTTTAGGGGTTGCCTTTAATTCTCACAGTTCCAATAAGTTCAAAACTTTTAACTGAAAAAACTCTTAGTTTGACTTAAGTGGTTTTAGAATAGTTTTGTTACATAAACAGAGGACCACATAACCCCAAAGGAACCTTGAAAGGATAATCAGCCCCTCTTCTTACTTTTGGAATGAACTACTTTGTCTGCCAAGTTGCTTTGTCCTCCAGGGATTGTTGCAACGTCTGTCCTGTTGCTGAACCCTTGCATGGCTCATTCAATTATCACTAATAGGGGTGGATTGTCTCTTAAAAGCTAAGCATAATGAGCCATGAGTGAGTCACTTTAGTATGTACGTAGTAGTTATAGGGACAGGTTTATTTATCACAATCAAAAAATTCTAGGCATGTCCTGCTTCTTCATTTTTATTGTCTTCCATTAGTTATTGGGGTGTGGAGTGGGATTTCACTGTTATATCCTGCATCTTAAAATGTGATTTTCAGACTAAGAGATATTATGGGGGCCTTAAAATGTACATTTTCTGGATCATAAGTAAAAAAAAATTATAAGATTAAAATCAGGTTTCCTTTCTAAGAGGTACTGGTCAGGCTGTCTAGGAAGTGGATATGGTGGTGTATGACTATAATCCCAGCTCCTCTGAAGTAGCTGGGAAGCAGAAGGATAATAAATTCCAGGGCCAGCTGGGGGTAACGTTAGGCTGAACTATCACAAACAAAACAGAAAAATGCAAACCAAAGGATTGCCTGTCCTAGAATTCAGGAACATCTAGGCTTAATCCCCAGAAACACACACACACACACACACACACACACACACACACACACACACACACACTTCAAATGTAGGTATAAACGAGGGCAGATACATGGAAGAGTATTTCTTTCTAAGCCTTGATTTCTACAGCCATAGTCCCTGTAGGGTGACTTAGTTGTCCATAGAGATGTAAGATAGGAAGGTACACATCCCTGAGGAACCCAACTGTCCTTGGGCTGTACTTGAACCTCAAATGAAAGTATAAGCTTCCTAGGGGCCTTGAGAAATGTGCTCTTAGGACTCATCTAAACATGGAGGTGGAGCACTGGAACATATTCGTGAAAGGTAGAAAGTGTTGTTAGTTCTGAGTGGTTTGAGCTTGCTCAGCTGATGGCATCAGCATGCGGAGAAGTGATTTCTGGGATTAATGTAGCATAATGTATCAGTTATGAGAAATTGGGCAATGCTGTTGTGATTTTTTTAAAAAAGTCCCAATTTTTGATAACTCTAAAATTGACTTTTCCTTATACCATGCACTTTCTTACCTTCATCCTTTTCTCAGGCTTTTGAGGTTTTCCTGACTTGTGTCACATCCCCTGGGAACACTAGCTCCTTGCTTTAATGAGAATTCTCTGGGATGACAATAGTCATGAAAAAGAACATTGGTTTAGTATGTTCAAAATATTAACACCATTAAATATGCCAGGTAGAAATTAAATATGCTCTAAGTAGAAAATGATGATTCACTTTCATTCACCGATGACCAAATCCATGTTCTGTTTGATGTGTTTGGTAGATGGTCTTGCTGTTTAATGAGATGAGAATGGCTTGGAGATCCCAGAAGGTTCTGAATGTCATGATGAAGACTTGCTTATTTTTGCTAGCTTAAGAAAATGAAATTTGGGGTGATTACTTCCTTCCCTATTTGTTTCCCATTTTTCTTAAAAAAGCGAAGTCGTTAGTAAAAACAATTTAAAGAAAATATACAAGTTACTTTCTCCTTGGCACTGAAGCTCCATCCCAGCCTAAACAAGGCTTGATCTGAGAGTCAGGCACATAGTTGAAGAAACTGAGCATCCTGTGGTTTCTTACATGCTTCCTGCTCAGTGGATGGACCAGTATGCTGGCCTGGTTCCAAGATGGTGCTAAATGCCTCTAGTTGGTGCAGAGTGGCTTCATGGATGCTTTTGAATTAAAAAAAAATACTTCTCAGCTTGAAAATGTTTCTGATTGTCATCTTTCTCATGGGAATATATCAAAAGTAAGTAAGTGAAATGTTTTTCTCATTAACTAGAGGACTTGTTTATGTAGCATGACAAAAGAAAGACCACAAAGATTCACAGTTCTCCAGAAGGGCTAATTTCTTTGAAAGGGTGAATTGTTATTTATTTGATTTCTGTTTTGATTTGTATTTGATTTCTTATCTCTTCACTTTGGTATTATCAAGACTTTCAGTGCTGGCTAGGAAGGTGGCTTAGGGATAGAGTGCTTACCTAGCATGCAAGAAGCCCTAGGTTCAATTCCTCAGTATCACATAAACAGAAAATCCAAAAGTGGTGTTGTGGCTCTAGGGGTAAAGTACTAGCCTTGAGCAAAATAAGCCCAGGGACAGTGCTCAGGCTCTGAGTTCAAACCCTAGCACTAGCAAACAAAACAAAACAAAACAAAAAGTTTTTGGAAAAAAAACATCCTCAACACTCTTTCTCTTTCTAAGTTTAGTATTTTGCAAGCAGGGCCATCTAAGGGGTTCATGGGGGCTCTCAGCAATTATTTTCAACTTCTCAATTTTTTAGATGAAATATTCTATTTGAAGGAAAAATGAAGCCTCATCAGGGCAGCTGTGTGCCATATGGGCTATCCAATTAACCACAGTAATTTGTGCATTTTCTTTCTTTCTTTCTTTCCTTTTCTTTTCTTTTCTTTTTTGCCAGTTGTGGGGCTTGAACTCAGGGCCTGAGCATTGTCCTTGGGTTTTCTCAAGGCTAGGGCTCTACCACTTGAGCCGCAGTACCATTTCTGGCTTTTCCATGTGTGTGGTTCCAAGGAATCGAACTTGGGTCTTTGTGCATGCTAGGCAAGCACTCTACCACTAGGCCAAATTTCCAGCCCCGATTTGTGCATTTTCTTTGGTTTAAATTGTTGTGGTTGAGAACTCTTATAGAACAATTTAGTTATTTCTTATTTTCTTATATAGTTTAGATTACATTTCTAGGACAAATGATAATATAGTAATACTTCAGAATTTCAGAAACATGCTTGTAGCTAGATGTGGTGGTATTTGCCTGTAGTCTCACCTGTTTAAAGTGAGCAGAGAAGGGAAACAATACCACCATCACTAACAACATGGCACTTAATCAAGGGCAGAGTCCTTCTGTACAATATGATCTGAGATAGCTTCTTAGAAGCAGTGAAATTGGAGTTGGACAGCTTCTTAGAAGCAGTGAAATAGGATTTGGGCGGTGTGGAGTGTGAATTAACGGAGAGGGTGTGAAGAGTGATTTTCAGGGAAGGATAAAGCAAAGGCACAGGGATGAGAAAGTGCAGGACATGCTTGGGAGGAGAAGAGGGTGATGGGAAGGAAGTGATTAATCTGGGTGGGGAAGAATGCTCCCACCAACTGGGCACCTGGGGCTTATGCCTATAATCCTAGCTACTCAGGAGCCTGAGATCTGAGGATCAAGGTTCAGTCCAGGCAGATGAGAGTTGGACTCTCATCTTCAATAAACTACTTAGAAAAAGCCAGAAGTAGCACTATGGCTCAAATGGTAGAGTGATAGCTTTGAGCGCAGAGACTTAGGGACAGCACCTAGTCCCTGAGTTCAAGCCCCAAGACCTGGCAAAAGAAACCAAAAGAAGGATCCTCCAGTTATATCATCAGCTTGGTATCTAAAGGCTCATTTAGTTGAATAAAACTCCCATTTCTTAGGTAACTCTGTGAACTTCAGTTTCCTTATTTGTAATATGGAGTTAATCATATCCACCAATCATAGATTCAATTATTAAATAAGTAACTGAATTCAATGCCATAGGAAGCAAAAAGAAATGGGTCGCATAAAGTTTCTTATACTTCATCATTCCACTCAACTCCCTGAGTTTAATTTAATTCCAGTGCTGTAACACTATTATGAGGCGACTAAGGGGTGACATAGCTCAAGATTCATTGCATTCATATACTACTTCGTTGAATGGTAACACCTTTATACAACTACTTAAAGATAAAAATGAATTTTTTAAGAAGAGAAAAATATATCTAGCTTCAGAAAAAAATAAAAAAGACAGTCCCCATGATCTCCATGGGATTACAGGCTTATAAATTTGATTATGATTGCACTTTTTTCCAGATAAATTTCTAGATATCGTCTGGTCTAATTCTGGTGAATTTCTTGGCATAAACAATCTCTATATGTAAAGACCAATGCTACATGAGCTAGATGTGACATCATAGGCCGAGAGGGAATGGTTAGAGATATGGAAGCACACATGCCTTTTTGCCTTGCGAGCACCAGCTCCTGTGGCATAAGTTTCATGGTAAGCATTAGGCAAAATAAGAGACATCGCTCCAAGGAATTCAACTGAAAGCTGACAGCTATTGCATTTGGTGAGGAAGGTGACTCAGGTCTGAGAAGGAAGATGGAGCCCTGCATCGTCTCTTTTCCAGGCTATTTTCCAGTGTTTATACCAGCTTGTGTTGTCATGATGATGGGATCTTTGACACCATTTGGTTCTTGTCCTTGTGACTCACTGTTTCTGTTGTACAGTGACTCCCTGCCATGGAAAAGGGAGGAGTTATTTGCCAGACCATATGGAGTAGAGAATAGCAGATTGACATATGTTTGGTGCAAGATGAAGGCACAGAAAACCGAAGCTCCCTGAGCATAACCTTGGAAAACTCTTAAATAAATAGTATTTCTGTAGTAGTGTTTAATATTCAGGATCTATCCTGAAACCTTAGGATTTCAATATTAGCTTCTGGAAAATGTGTAAGAAAGGACAAATGATATGAGACAGGTGATTTCATTGCCTCTGCGTTTGTTCTCAGGTTGGAGAATCTTGAGAAAGGCATGCTTCCTTTTGATTTCCTGCATTTCTACCTAGAATAGGGAGGGAGTGCAAAGCTATTCATGTGTGTATAGGCAACTCTTGCATTTCAACTCTTTAAATGGGGTTTCTGTGGTTCTATGCTGGGCAGAGTATTGATCTAAGGTAATATTCAGAAGTGTGGATGAACCAAGGAAATCAGAGAACTAGAAATCCATGTGTCCCCAGTAAGATTAGAGAAGGTCCCTCCTGGCACTCAATACTGACAATTCATACATTTGTGATTGATGGTGGCCCTAACTCCACAGTGTAATTAGATTATACTTAGAACTGGTCTAAAGGAGTCTAGCTTCCCTCTCTAAGTAGTAGTTACTCTCTACTAGGCAAAATTATTGAGTGATTATTCTAGGCATGGGTTCAATGCTGAGGGTAGAAATAGAAACAGCAAATAATTCAGAGGGAACTGTAGATTACTGGAAAGATTAATGTGTATGTCATGAAACAATGGGATAAGTGTTGGTAGCAGAGGAGACAGCATTAAAAGAAAGTATCAGTTGATGGGATGCCATGACAATCAGCAAAGTCTCTGTTTAAAGGCTTACCCTCTACAAAGCCTGGAAAACTAGAAAGGAATAGCATGGTCTCACAGAGATGGGCTGAGTCAGAAACTGTATGTTATATGATAAAATATACACTACTTTTTATAATTCTTTTTTTTTCACCAGTCCTGGGCTTGAGCTCAGGGCCCAAACTCTGTCCTTGGACTTTCTCAAAGCTAGAGCTCTACCACTTGAGCCTCAGCACCACTTCTAGCTTTTTTCTATGTATGTGGTACCGAGGAATTGAACCCGGGTCTTCATGCATGCTAGGCAAGCACTCTACCACTAGGCCAAACTCCCGGCCCACTTTTTATAATTCTTAAAGGATACATATTCTTAATCAAAATAAAGCAGAAATATAGTTAGATTTTCATCAGTGAACACTCCACATAGTTGTCTGTGAGGTAGTGAATAGAAAAGGAGAATGAAAAAAGCAGAGGAAAGATGGGTCGTTTAGGGAGTCCTGGTAAAATACATGGCAGATTCAAAAGAACTGAACTTATCATGAAGAGATGAGGTCACAGCCACAGTAAGGGAACCAACAAAAGTGGTAGAGACACCCAGAGGAAGAGCAACAGGAAGCTATTACTACTTCTTGGGCTGAAAAGTCAAGGGGAGAAAATAGTGTTACTACCCCCTCTCCCAATGTGAGCTACTATTTGGAGGTAGAGAGACGGTGAAAGAGACAGGATATGTGGAGTCATGTGACACGTTACTCCATCCATCACTGGGAGGTAGAAGGAAATGAAAATTCTGAGTTGACTTTTTTCTCTCTCAGCTATTGACTAAATCAATGTAAGCCAGAGGACAAGGACTCCCAGATGGTAAAATTGGTAAAGCACAGCCCTTAGCTGCTTCCCAAGTCCCAACATCAATTTGAGATAATTTATGTAGTAATATATAATAATAAAGTTGTCACAAGTGATGGCTTCTGTGGATCCTCTTCTCCCTGAGAACCAAGTCAGACTGTATTCCACACCATACACAACAAATTCAAAAGAGTCAAATCAGAGAATACAGAGGACATAGATAATGATAAGGAAAAACCATAAGTTGATGAGGCTAAATTTGTTGAAATGAATCACTGAAAAATCAGAGATTCTGATTGGTTATCAGGGAATTGGAGCAGGCTCCTCTGATAGTTTAAGTGATTGACTGAAATATGAGCCAAAGGCAGACCTTAGTAAATGAATTAGAAATACTGTACTTATCATGGCTGAAGAGAGAAAATTTAAGGGGCTAGGAACTTTGTAATGCCAGAGTGGGTTCATTATTTAAGAGGTACTAACTCATACCATGTGAATGTCCAGAATATATACATTTCATCAACACTAAGAAATAAATGTGTTGGGGAAGCTTTAGAATTCTTGGTTATTGATGGTTCTTCTCTGTGGAAGAGCCTTTGTAATGCGAACTGTGGTCATGGAATTGGAAAAACGAAATGTAATGACAGTCAGTGAGGTCTTGAGGAGGCAGAGACAAAGGAGCTCTCACCCATCCGTTAAAAGATTAAGTGGGAGTAGCTATCATAATGCACTGCAGAGGCAGAGCATCCATCACAGTAACTGGATTCACGTATCCTGTGGAATTGGTTAGTTTATCATGATGTCCCTAGAAACAAAATAGGTGAACACTTTACTGGATTTTCATTTGATTGGTGAAAGCATAAGTAAACCAAGTTAAACCTCAGCAATAAGAACACAATTATGGCCCTTTAATAAATCCAAACCTGAACCACTTTACAGACACAGAACACTGTTCCTCCTCACCTCACCTCTCCCCCATCCCCCTACCTCACCTCTCCTCCTCTCCATCCACTCACCTTTCCCTCTCCTTCTCTGTTTCTTTCCACTTCCTACCACTCCCTTCTTCTTTGGACAGTCCTGGGGTTTGAACTCAGAGCCTTGAACTCTACCACTTGAGCCATATTCTTATTTTTTCTTTAGTTATTTTTCAGGTAGACTTTTATGTATTTTGCTTGGTCTCAGCATTGGACCTCAATCCTCCAAGCTCTGCCTCTTGTATAACTGGGATCATACATATATACCCCTATGCCTGGCTTGTTCTTTTAAGGTAGGATCTCACTAACTCACTTCTATATAGCTAAGATTACAGGCTGAATCATTACCTCCGGTCTTTCCAGAACACTTAAAAAATTCTATCTAAAATAGTTGTACAAGGAGATTGTAATTTAATATATCCAATTCTGTGTATAGTACATCTTGATATTGATCACTCCTTCCATATTTCTTCCTCCCCCATCTACCTCATCCTCCCTCAGTCTCATTACTCCTCCCACTTTCACATATGTACATTGAACATATAATTGTACTTATCTACCATGCCCTTTGCCATTTACTATCCCTTATCTCATGATCCTCCCCCAATCCCAAACATGTTTCAACTCCCTGACATTACCTTTATTAACCTGTCTGTTAATTGTTCAAATACTTTACTTCTTTACTGTACTTAATCAGTTTGGTCAGGTGTGTGTGTGTGTGTGTGTGTGTATGTGTGTACATAAATCATAAAGGTTACATCAAAGAAGGAGTTGTTAAGCAACAAGGAAGCATAACTTCAAGATGTGGAAAATTCTTAGCCTATCTAAATTGTAAAACTGAAAAAAAGCATATTAAGCAAACAACAAACGCATGGCCAAACTGTCACTTAATGAAGAGTTTATGGGATCTATGAACAGAAGTATTGCTGGTTTACACTGATGGGGATGTAGAAATTTATATATTATATTTTATATATATGCATATATATACATATATATCCCTGTCTCTGTATTCACCTAGAAAGCTATATTTTGAGTCTTTCATATATATATATGAGAGAAAATATGAATCTGTTGTTTATCTGTGCCTGATTTGACTCCTCCCCCTATGAACCACCCAACTCATCCATTCCGAGAAATGAGTGGAAATATTTAATTCATCTCGATGGTTGAATGAGATTTCATTGTATATTTGTCTGCTGTAGTTTTTGGTGCCTTGCATCTGGCCTTTTCTGAAACTTAGCTAATGCGAATAGTGCTGCAGTGAACATGGGTACACAGGTATATTTATTATATCTTTTCCTGCAAACTTTCAGATAATGCCATCAGTGGTATTTCTGGATTAGAGTTCTATTTTTATTTTCTGAGGAATCTCCATTTTTTTATTTCCATAGTGGTTGCACTAATTTACATTCGCAACAATAGCATATTAGGCTTCTTTCTTACCCACATTCTAACCAGCATTTGTTGTTGTTTATATTCTTGATGATGTTACGCTGATTGGATCTGGCAGGATATAAATATCAGCTACTCCTCCCAGTTTGTGACAACCTTTGGGTATCAGAGGGTAAGAAATAAACCAGAAAAAAGAGAGATATCCATGCCCAGATAAAGGATTAGCTGTTGTATCTGGCCTCTTACAACCAGAAAAAGAGGCACAATGCCTCATGGGTCTCTTTGAGTTTTTGAGACAATGTATTTCTTTCTTTTCTTCTTTATTGTCCAAGTGATGTATAGAGGGGTTGCATTTATGATCATCAGGCAGTGGATACATTGTCTTGAACATTGTTACACCTTCTCCCACTTTCTTTCCTTCCATTCCTCCCCCTTATCTGTACCTGCTCTTTTTTCAAATAAATAAATGTACCAGGTACCAAAGTCAGATACAATAACAACATGAAATTAACTATAATGAGAAAAAAGGAGAAGGGAAATAACCGCATAGTACATTAAGAACAGCAATTGCAAAGATAAACCTCTTGTTTCCTTATCCTGGAGTTCATTTCTCTTAGCCTCATCCTATATGGCCACATATGCATAGCTTTTGAGCTATTGTGATTCTCTACTAGGAGAATCCTAGACATATACTAATGAGACAATATATTTCTTATCTGAGTATGTGACTTCATTTTATTTACCAAATGACCAAAAATGGTGAGTTTTGAGTGGAGCTCAGAATAAAAATGAAGGTTCTCCAATAGGACTGAGGCTATGGTGCAAATGTCTGTGGTTCTTGAGTTATCTGATCCATCTGATCCCATGTTGCTTAACATCCAAGGGTGTGGAAGGACGCTGTTTGAGATCTGGGCAATCAAATCATAGTGCAGAGCCTTAGGATATTTCAGCAAAGTGTTGCATCTTTTGCATAGCATCTTTTGCATCTTATATTTTCTTTATCCCATTCAGTATGTTTCTCCTCTCCTCCCTACTCATCCCCTTTTACTCTACTCTCCACCATTTCCCTCTGCATCCCCCCTTTGCCACTCCCCTCCTTTTCCTTTTGAACAAGCACTTACACCATTTAATCTATTGCTTCTCATATCTTTGAACAAAAAATTTACACTATCAGCAGAAATAAAATATATAATTGGTTCCTATGGTCCTCTAGCTTGTTCATTATTAATTTTGGGATTTCCTAGCCTCCATAAACAATGACTTAATTCTTTACAAAAAATCTGTATGAGAGCCAGGAGTTTGGCCTAGTGGTAGAGTATCTGCCTAGTATGCATGAAAAACAGGGTTCAATTCCTTGGTACCACATGCATAGGAAGAACTGGGAGTGGTGCTGTGGCTCAAGTAGTAGAGCTTTAGCCTTGAGAAAGCCCAAGGACAGTGCTAATACCCTGAGTTTAAGCCCCAGGACTGGCTAAAAAAAATCTGTATCTCCATCAACCTGTATATCTAATTCTTACTTTTTTCCCTGGAGAGTCCATATAAACATGTATATTTTGGTGCTTCCGTGGCTCAGGAATTTGATAGTGGTTAGAGGCTGGAAATACTTTGAGGAAAAGTCTAGAAATATGGATTCAATTCTGATGAGCTCTTTGAAGGATATAAGGAACATATTACTGGAAACTAGAAGAAAGATGATCCTTGTTATAATATGGCAAAGAATGTGGCTGACTTGTGTTTGAGTTCTAGTGTTTTGTAGAAGGTATACTTGAAACTAATGAGATTGGACATGTAGTTGAGGGTACTTCGAACAATCATCTTTGTTTCTTCTGATTGCTTATACTAAAATATGAGCAAAAAGGTAAATCAAAGAAGGAGTTGTTAAGCACAAAGGAAGCATAACTTCAAGATTTAGAAAATTCTTAGCCTATCTAAGTTGTAAAGCGGAAAAAAAAGCATATGAAACAAGCAGCAAAAGCGTGGCCAAATTGTCACTTGAAGAGCTTTTGGGAACTATAAACAGAAGTACTGCTGGTTTACAATGATGAGGATGTAGAAATGGAAAAAAATGAAGACAGGCTGTCTGGCTCCTTGAATCTGAGGTGACAGGATGACCAAGAGTTAGCTGTTAACTCTTGTCCTTCAAGAAGAGGAAATTAATAACCATGAAGGCAATCAATAGGACCATTATTATTCTTTCGGTAGGCCAGATGACTTTTGCTTGAAGTTGTGGAATCACGTTTGGCAGATTCTTTGAGCTGTGGGCTATTCTGTTTGGCAGCAATGAATGCAAGACCTCTGTTCCTGTGGTTTCCGAATGTGGTACCTCTGCCTCAAATAAAAGAGAATTCTTCTAATTATTATTTTTTTTTGTTGGTCATGGGGCTGGAACTCTGAGCCTGGGTGCTGTTCCTCAGTTTTTCAGTTCAAGATTAGCATTCTATCAGTTTGAGCCACTTCTGGTTTTCTGGTGGTTAATTGGAGATGAGTCTCACTGACTTGCATGCTCAGGCTGGTTTTGAACTGAAAGGTTTAGATCTCAGCTGTCTTAGCTAAGATTACAGGCATGAGTCACTGGGTCACTGGTACCTGGCTTGATTCTAATTATTTATATGTTTCAATGTCTGATGGATTTTTATCTTACTTTGCAATTTGTTTGGAAATAGCCACCTTGTTTCTTTCTGGTTTTTCCCTCTTGGATGTTATTATCTATTGTGCAGACAATCCCATCCATTGTTACTTGCCTTTCTTCCTTCTTTCTTTCTTTTTCCTTCCTTCCTTCCTTCCTTCCTTCCTTCCTTCCTTCCTTCCTTCCTTCCTTCCTTCCTTCCTTCCTTGCTTCCTGTCTTTCTTTCTTTGCCAGTCCTGGGGCTTGAACTCAGGGCCTGGGCACTATCCCTGAATCTTTTTGTGCTCAAAGCTATTGCTCTACCACTTGAGCCAAGTTCCAACTTCTAGCCTTTTCCAAGTAGTTTATTGGAGAAAAGACTCTCATGGGACTCATTCTGCCTGAACAGAATGGCTTTGAACAGTGAACCTCAGATCTCAGCCTTCTGAATAGTAGGATTACAGACATGAGCCACCAACACTTGGAGTGTCACTTAACAAAGCAGTATCTGAATACAATGCATTCTGATCTGTGCCACTCTTCAACAATCTCATCCTCATCACTGTATTTTCGAAAGCATATGGCTTGTCTGATTTTATATGTTCACAGTTGCAGAGAAATTTTTCCCTAAAATAAATTGCACATTGAATTTCACCCATGCCTGAACTATTTTTTTTAATGTGACATGGCTCTTAATATAGATCCCATGCTGGGCTGAAAATTATGTGGCCCAGGTTAGTATTGAATTTATAAACTCCTTTTTCTCCCTCTTGAGTACTCAGATTACAGGTTTGAATTATCATGCATGCCTGGCTTCTGTACCTGATTTAAATGACATTTAGATGAAGCTTTGTAAGTCTTTGGAGACTGTGGCAATGGAAAGAAAACATTTTGCATGTAATAAGACATGAATTTTGGGGGTAGAGATAGTGTATAGGCTGTATATTCATATCCCTTCAAATCTTATATGTTAGAACCTTAATTCTAAATCTTATTATCTGAATAAGTGTAAGGTAAATTAGTATGGTAGTTGGCATTCAATCATGTCATGAGGATGGCAGTATATGTAGTGGGATTATTGTCCTGATATTAGAGGTGTTTTTTCTTTGTCTCTTTGCCATGTGAAGACACAAAGAGAAGTTAGCTTCTTGGCTTTTTGTTGATGTTTTGGGACAGAATCTCAATACAGAGAGCAGTTTGGCCTTGCATTCACATGACTTGGCTTTTGGTTGAAGTGCTAATACTAATTATATTTGGTACAAGTATTGATACCTTTGGATTTACATGTCTATCTTGCTACATGTTTTCTACTTGTCCCATTGCTCCTTTACCTCTTTCTGAGAAGAAAACAGTGTTAGCAAACTCTTTATTGGCTTGGCATTGGATGCTTTTTATTATGTTTTCTCCCTCAACTTAGTATTTCTTTGTATGCATTTATATATTTAGCACTGCAGAAAGTAATATCCTAAATTTAAATTAAGAGGATCAAGAAAATCTTTTTATATATCCACCAATTCAGAAACTCATGTTTTCTCACAGTGTTCACGTTGGGTCTACAAAGAGTCAAAGCTAAAATAGCCACTTTGGTATGTATACCTACATAAGCATCTGTATTTGATTTCTTTCTGTACATATCTGTATTACTTCAAAATCTCCAGGTTGCATTCACATTTAATTTGTGTTCAATTAGCCATAACTGTTAGCAAGACTATTGTGAGCTCAGAGATGACCCGAAATGATAATGTGGAAATACATGGCATGGAGCCTCAATACCACATTCCATGATAGAAACATAGATTCTTAGTGCCTCAGACACTTATCCAGATCATTATTTATAAAGCAACACATACTATAAGCACTAGGTCTATACTGCAATAGGTGGAATAACAGTTCACAATGATGGGAGAAAAAGAAAATATAGAACCCTCCTGAATGACATTGCTGAGAAGTCTGAATTTATTTATTATATTTTATTGTCAGGATAATGTATAATATAGAGGGGTTGCAGTTACATTCATCAGGTAGTAGGTGTATTACTTCTTGCACATTGATATCCTTTCTCGTGTTTTTGTCTCTATTTCCTTTTCACCACCCCATCCCAATCAAATTTTCTGCCCTTCCCTTCACTATTTCAAATAAACAAATAAACTTATATACAGTATACCAGGTAACAAAGTCAGATACAATAACCACATGAGATTAACAGTAAGGGGACAAAAAGAAAAAAAATAACATAGTACGTTAAGAACAACAATCGTGAAGATAAAGCTCTTGTTTCCATATCTTAGAGTTCATTTCATTCAGTCTCATCCTATGTGACCTTATGTGCACAGCTTTTCAGCTATTGTGATCCTCTGCTAGAAGAATCCTAGATGTGTACTAATTATTACACATGAGGGAAATCACTGAGCCCATGTTCCTTTGGGTCTGGTTCACTTCGCTTAATTATGGATTTATTTTGTATCACTACAAAAGGTTTTATCAGTCTGAATTTTCCATAGCATATTGAGTCATCAAGAAGTTCATAGCCAGTTAGCTCATAATCATTGAAGTAAATAATAAGTTCTGAGAGATTAACATTTTTGAGACCCATGTAATTAGATCCTTGAGAATACAGAAGAATTTATAATATCAATTAAATCTGTAAAATGCAAAAGACTTGCAAGAGAAGTTAGTCAGATGAATGATGTTAAGGTAGAGAGTTTGTCCTGAAAATGCTTCTGTTTTAAATCATATATGTAGATAGACCACATACAAATCTATATAGACAAAGGATACAAGTTAGCTGTTTGTAAGAGAGAAAAAGATGGCTATTGAATAGATTTCTTGATTGTGACACTGATTTAAAAGAATCAAGCTTTTGAGTCTTAAAATTGTTTTCTAACATTTGAAGCATTTGATCTAGAAAGTTAAGAACAGGTGATATCAAATTCTTTGTCTACAATGGTGCCTAAGAGTATAGTATTTTTGGAACGTACAATCTGAGTTTGAGTCCCAACATTCGACCAATGGGTCAAATTCTTCAGGTTTTTCACCTAATAAGGTAAAAGTTCCTACCTCACGGAGTGGTGATGTGGATTCTATAATACACAGGTATATAGGCACTTCTAGCTTTAGTTCATTTTCTCATTCTACTTCATATGGTACTATGCTGCACTGACCAGCCTGCATTTCTTCTCTGGGACTGGTATAGATAGTGCATCTCTGTTCCCAATAGGTCTGTTGTGTTATATATACAACAGTGTATGTCCATGCGCTTCTGGAGTTTTGTTCCTTATAGCCAAAGCTCAAACTCAACGTAGGCTTTGTTTCAGTATCTGGCCTGAGGTTTTTTATAGACTAAATACCTAATTAAAATAAATATTACAATGATTGTCATTTCTTCTAGGCAGCAATATGAAGAAGCACTGGGACATTCAAGAAAGAATGTTGGAGGTAAGTATTCCATGATTGGGATTTAAGATGAAATCAGGCTTTCTTCTTGTTTGTTCTTGTCTCTCTGCTTTGAATTAAAAGATTTGAGGAAAAAAAATAAAAAGTTTGAGGAAGCCCATAGAAATGGCTGACATTTCTGGAGGGTGTCTCTTGTTGCTTGGTTTTCTCCATTTGGGTTAATTATTTTACCTGTGGACAGAGGGTTAGGTCAGCAAGGCCAAGTGTTTTTCCCAGTGACACATTAGGTTGAAGCTAGAGTTAAAGTACATACCCGGTCACATAACTCATCCTCTGTTCAAGAATCTTCCCTAATCCCTGGAGCCATTTGGGAACTCATTCAAAGGCATTCCAATCACAGAATCATGCCAGTGCACTGGTTATCAATTATTTTGTTGATCCTTTAGCAAATCCTCTTCTAGTAAATGTTTTCTTCCTCCTCCCTCTGAGAAAAAAAATCACAAAACTGATCTTAACTAGATTGGTATGCCTACTCCAATCCCAGGGTACACACAACAACAACAAAAACCAACTCAGGGCTTGCAGTTTATTGTTTTCTTACACAGGTCATGCTTGAGGCCAGACAGATAGAGAAGTTCTGTCTTTAGTAAGAGAAATGCACCATTAATTACATGGTCATAAATTCAACTTAATGGTAATTTTAATAGGGCAGCTTGCCTGGGATTTGTAAAAACACAAATCAAAAAAAATCCCCAAATTCCAAGCATATCCTCCTCAAAATTCATTTGGCAGCTCCATTCTAGTTTTTTTTTTTTTTTTTTAAGGAAATGAGTTCCCCTAGTTCTGGTCCCTTGATGCTTAGGATGTCTCTGTGGCAGCAGAGGAAGTGGGTGGCATGCTGCTCAGATCATCTTTGCCAAGCATGAGGCTTTGACTTCAGTTGCCAAGGAGGCACCAAGAAAGACTACAGTAATTTCAGAGATAGCCCAGCAAAAGCAGTGGTGAGGCTAATTCGATGACTGTCCAAGGAAAGCATTTATGCTGCAGATGCTACTGCCTTTGGCCGGTTTTGAATTGATGAATATAGCTGGTCACAACTCTCAGGTGGCAGAACAAGTTCTTAATACAGTTGACTTATTTTATGTTTGGTTAGACATATGTAGACCGTTTTCAGACATGATGATTTCTGACATTCTTGAACATTTCAAAAATTGGATTTGAATGTCCTATTTTATCTGTGTACTGTATCCAGGGCACACTTCTACTATAGGAACCAGCAAAGTAAGTATATTGTTTCCTGAGTATTGTGTGTGTTGCCCTCTACTAAAGAAGATACACTCATTGATAGGATGATGTCATAGCTGAATTTTTCTTTTTTAGCTTCTAGTCCAGTGCCAGACTTGTGGCAGACACATAGTTATATTGGTGGAGTGAACACAAGTGTGAGAGAATGCAGTTATGTCTTTCCATTGGAACATACATGCATGCATATGTGTTTGTGTGTGTATACATATATGTTTAAGTTAGAGGGCCTGTATATCATCTTCAGGATGATATACAAGGCCAGGTGAAGCAGAAGAGGGAAAATACATCTGAAGGTCAGTCTCCAATAGGTAGGTTAAGTTGATTTGTTAAAAAGTTAAAAATTTCACTCATTTGAACAACTACGTAAGGAATGTTAACACAGTCGATATACTGTTTCTGAAGAATGTTCAAGAAGACTAGAAATCGAAGAGCTTATCTTTAGTTTTAAAATCAATATATATCATACTGAATTATTTTTTTCCCAATAGCATAGCATTACGTAGCTTTACCATCTCTGACTTGTTTTGGTAGAAGATGATGCTTATACCTATATTCCTCTCCTCAGGTATAGAGGAGTATAATTTTTAATTTCCCCCCTCTCTTTCTCTCTCTCTCTCTTTCTCCCCTATCTCCCTCCCTCTCCCTCCCTCTCTTTCTCTCTCCTTCTCTCTCTCCCTCACTCCCTCTCTCTTTCTTTCTTTCTTTCTTTCTTTCTTTCTTTCTTTCTTTCTTTCTTTCTTTCTTCCTTTCTCTCTCTCTCTCCCTCTCCCTCTCCCCCTCCCTCCCCCCCTCTCTGTCACAAGACTTGAACTCTGTGCCTTGGCATTGTCCCTGAGCTCTTCAGCTCAAGGCTAGCACTCTGCCACTTGAGCCACAGCCCCACTTCCAGTTTTCTGGCAGTTCATTGGAGATAAGAGTCTCATGGACTTTTTGTGCCCCAGCTGGCTTTGAACTGCAACCTTCAGATCTCACTCTTCTGAGTAGCTAAGATTCTTGGCATGAGCCACAGTTGCCTAGCTGTCAATTTATTTCCTTTTCTGCTCTTATGTCTACAATAAGGGAAAGTTGAGATTCCAACTGAAAGGAAAGTCAGGAACACCCAGGGGATAGTACTTTGGCATCTCTTAAATCTCTTTTGGTCTGGTGGGATGGTTAGTGGGAGTGGCCACCAGAATCACTTGGAGGCTTTTTTCTTCTGGTCCCAGGATTTGAACTCTGGACCTGGGTGCTTTCTCTTAACTTCTTTTGCTCAAGGGTAGAGCTCTACTACTTGAACCACAGCACCTCTGACTTTTTCAGTAGTTTATTGGCGATAAGAGTCTCACCAACTTTCCAGGCTGGCTTCTAATCACCATCCTCAGATGTCAGCCTCCTCAGTAGCTGGATTACAGGCTCAGCTGCTGGTGACTTGGCCTGGGAGATCTTTCTAAGACACAGATTGCTGAGAATCCAATCCTAGAATTCTTCAGTCTATCAGTCTAGATTAAATCCCATTAGTTGCATTCCTTTGTGTGTGTGTCTATGTGATTCTGGGGATAGAATCCAGACCCCTTGTATGCTAAGCACCTATCTTACTGCTGAGCTAAATCCCCAAACCCGAGAAGTTCCAAGTGATGTTCAATAACAACTGATCTAAGGTAAGCTCTGACTCTTGCATCAAATCAATTTGTCCTATTTTCTTGTATAACTCCATTGAGTGGTGTTTATTTATATGGTTTTGTTGGGGGTACTCTAGGAGTAGACTAAAGAATTCATATGGATTGTTTCATAGTTATTTATTAGTGTTCTGGAGCACATTTTAAATATCATCTACCTTCTTTCTGCTGTTCAAATCATATACTTTCATGTCTTCTTTCATGCTGTTAGTTGGGAGTAAGAAAAATAATAGTATCAATGAAAACTTGTGGAAATTATGGGATGCATACAGGTAAACTATTCATACCCTGGCATTGGGTTGGATAACTGCACAATGATGAATTTTAAGTGAGCATTTAGCTCTTTCTTTCTTTCTTTCTTTCTTTCTTTCTTTCTTTCTTTCTTTCTTTCCTCATCTATTCCAACAAAGATAATGGTATGAGTGGAGAAGTATCATCCAGGTCTTTCTTATTTCTATCTTCTAGAGAACTCCTATAGTCTAGACAAGCTATCTGGCCTTCTGATTAGGCAGATTTTATAAATTCATAAGAAACATTCTTGTTACTTCCCTCCCTCATGATGAAAAACTCATCCCACCATCCCAACCCTCATTCAGGATTCTTCTCCACTCTGTCAACACCCATTCTTTCTCGACCCCACTCACCCTCAGACAAGGCAGGGATATACAAATATGTTGGAAGATTTTAATGATGTTTGCAGAATAGAATTACATTCAGACACTGGAACAGAAAGATAACACAGTCTGTCTAGCTCATTTGTGATTAGTTTCATGGTATTGTTTTAATTGTGGCATGGCATAATCACTGGCTATGCATGCAGACTGCACCACATATTTAAACTAATTATGGGTATTTGATAAGATAAAGCTTTGAAGTTTATAATGTTTCTTTTCCAATGAGCTGCACATTTAAAAAGGAAGAGAGCAAAGCAGGACATCCATATGATGTCAGCATTAGTCTTTACTGCTCATTGTCAGGCACGCCAGGATGGTATGCATGCAGTCTTTGTTTCAGATCATCCCTTACCTTGGTATGGAAGCATTTCCTCCAGGACTGAAAGATTCTGAAGCTAACATGGAATGCTGCACACCCTATTTACATGTCTTCACTGGCTAATACTTAACATAAGCTTCAAAACTAATAACCTTTGTAGGTTCCTGTTGACACTTTAAGGCCTACATCTGGTTGATGATTTACTTAAAAACTGGCTATGTTTTTTTTCTGTTCTTGTTGTTTTTTTGTGGGTTGTGGGGCTTGAACTCAGCTTGCGCACTGTCCCTGAGCTCTTCAGCTCAAGTCCACCATCTTACCCTGGAACCAAGCCCCACTTCCCATTTTTTGGAAGTTCATTGGAGTTAAGAGTCTCAGGGCTGGCTTTGAACCTTGATCCTCAGATCACAGCCTCCTGAGTAGCTAGGATTACAGGCATGAGCCACTGCACCCAGAAATATGGGCTACTTTTTTTGCCAGTCCTGGGCCTTGAACTCAGGGCCTGAGCACTGTCCTTGCACTTTCTCAAGGCTAGAACGCCACTACTTGAGCCACAGCACCACTTTCGGCTTTTTTCTATGTATGTGGTACTGAGGAATTGAACCCAGGTCTTTGTGGGTGCTAAGCAAGCACTCTACCACTAGGCCAAACTCCTGGTCCCTATACTGACTACTTTTAACACCAGAAGTTCTTTACCTTCTAAGAGTAAAATCTGACCATAAGCCTTGGTAGAACTACTATCATAGTTTTAACTTGATTGGGTTATGGGCTGCCCAGATAGGTGGTGAAACATTGTTTTTAGTTATGTGTGCAGAGAGGCTGTTTCTGAAAGATATTGGCATTTGATGTACCTTTATTCACATGAGTGACAATCATCTTAATTCTTAAGGCCAAAGTAGAAGAAAAGGCAGGGTGAATTTACTCTTCCTTTTATAGGCAGGCATCCATCCTTCTTTTAGATATTAGGCTTCTTTGTTGTTGGGCTTTCAAACTCTGAGACCCCTGCCAGTACCCATCAATGCCCTCCCTGCTGGGTTGTCAGACCTTTAGCCTCAGACTGGAAGCTATACCACCAGCTTACCTAGCTCTCAGATCTTCATAATTGAGCTGATTTTTGCTAGCCGTATTATTTGTTTCCAAGTTCACAGATGCCATATTGTGAGACTGGAACTAGATAAGCCAATGCATAGGATCTATAACAAATCCCTTAAAAATCTATATTTGTCACTGCATATCCAGCTCCCATTAGCCCTGTTTTTTTTTTCAGTTGTGGGGCTTGAACTCAGGGCCTGAGCTCTGTCCTTGGGCTTTTCTCAAGACTAGAGCTCTACCACTTGAATCACAGCACCACTTCTGGCTTTTTCTATGTGTGTGGCACTGAGAATTCGAACCCAGGTCTTTTGTGCATGCTAGGCAAACACACTACCACTAGGCCAATCTCCCGGCTTCTTTCCCAGTTTTTCTAGAGAAACCTAACTAATACAGTTGCCATGTGAGTATTATGTAGGATCTCATTCATTTGATGAATCTATACACCAAGCACCATTGTAGCTTTGAGCAATAAACAAGCTAAGAGAAAGACTACACATGAAATTGATATTCTAGTTTTAAAGAAGACAGACAATAAACATCACAAGAGTTAATCATAGTTAGTCATGGAAATAAAGTATGGCTGGAGAGTAGAAACTGAATAGGGAAAAATCTAGGTAAAACAGAAAATGCCTTCTTTTATAGCCTTGGGGTTTGAACTCAGAAATTTGAGTGTTCATAGCACTGAGTCTGTTTCTGGTCCTGATTTTTGCATTTATTTATTTATTTATCTATTGGTCATGGGGCTTGAACTCTGGGGCCTGGGTGCTGTCCTTGAACTCCTCAGCTCAAAGCTAGTGCTCTACCATGTTGAGCCACAGCACCACTTCCAGTTTTCTGGTGGTTAATTGAAGATAAGATTCTCACAGACTTTTGTGCCCCGGCTTGCTTTGAACCATGATCCTCAGATCTTAGCCTCCTGAGTAGGTAAGATCACAGGCATGAGCTATTGGAGCCCAGTTTGCTTTTATTTTTATATTAAGATAGGGTCACATTTCTTGCCCAAGCACCTGGGCCCAATCTACCTATTAGGCTTTTCAGTAGTAAAGATAACGGGAATAGGCCATGCACATCTCAATGGGACTCGTAGGCCAGTATGTACATAAATTGAAGCAAAGCATTGATGAGTCACACCTGTAAATCTTGGGCACTGTCCTTGGACACTTTTTGCTAAAGGCTAATGCTCTGCCACTTGAGCCACAGCACTACTTCTAGCTTTTTTTGTATGTGGTATGGAGGAATCAAACACAGGGCTTCATGCATGCTAGGCAAGTACTCTACTACCAGGCAACATTCCTGGCCCAACATCTATTTTATTGATTACAACAATAGGACTAGCTTGGAATTTTACCTTCTTTCTGTGTACTAGTGATAATCTTGAAAAATAAACAAATGAACCAATGATGATTTATTACTATGATTTTAAGCTCATTTTTGTTACTCCTTTGGCAGTTCTTTGAATACTGTTTGGTTATGTTTTGAGCAACAAGAAGTGGTTAGAACAGGCATAGCATCTCTTCTGCAATAACTGGGAGAGACTGTTTATTTTGTTTTAAAGATTTAGTTTAAGTAACTCATTCATGAAAAATATATCCTGTGTATGACATGTGCTAGGTTGTCTTCAAAGCAGTGAAGTGGCAAGTACAATGACAAGAAGAAGACAATCCTAATTTTCAAGCCTATGCCTTTTGCCTAAAGACAGCCCTCTCTTGGCCTTCAAAAGAAAAGTCCATTTTCCCCAAATGATCCAAGTATTAAATATATTGAAACAATAAGAACATTAGAAGATGGGGTAAATTTTAATTTGATCTTTGCCTTCCCTGTTTGTATTCTATCACTTTCCCAGAGAACTCTCAACTTCAGATTTTTAAGCCTAAAGCAATCTGTTCCCATATGCTATAAAATCTCCTTCAGATGTGAAACACCCTGTTATTTGTTTTTCCTCTTTTTTTCCTCCTACAAAGTGATGACAAATCTCTGCGGTGGAATTCTAATACATCAGTTAATTCATAGTAAAGTAAAATGATTTAATGCTGACTTACTATGGCTTGAATTTTAATTTTAAACAACCGAATGAGATTGAGAGCAAAAAGATGACATTCCTTCAGATGATGGAAATGAAAGCCTTTGAAGGAACTAAATGATTTATTTGTTGGCTGTGAACCTTCTCTCTGTCTGAAATCACTGCCTATACAACTTACTTAAATTGCCAATCATCATCTCTTAGCCAAAGAACTTCCAATATTCTCCTAAAGATACTACTTCTTTTCCTTCCCAAGAGATATTCTGTAGTGCTCTCACCACATGAAACATATCAACAAGTGTGTCCCAAAGCTGAGATAGAGCAATAGGGCTACATTTTGCCCTGGCCTTTGTTTGGCTGTATGGTGCCTACCCATCATACTAGGGCTCTCTACCACCATAGCAACATGTTATTACAATCAGCTTCACTTGTTCCCAGTGCTTTCAGCATCTGTAGTGGCAGCTGGCACATCTCCCTCTTCATCAGGAAGTGCATTCAAGGGAATCCAGCTAGCAAGTCCCCCCCCCTCACCCCCAGAAAGCATTTCTTCATATTGTACCATGAAGAAGAAGCCAGGGTTTAGCTGGAGGTATTCAAATCTGAGGTCAAGTAAGGTAGAATCAGGGGGATATTCCAATATTAAAGCATCCCCGTCACAGGGGAGGTTGGTAAACAATAGCCTCTTATTTTTGTTGTTGTTTTGTTTTGTTTCCTTTTTAGTAGCCTGGTATTCCTTTTCTCCTGGTTTTAATCAGAGAAAGGATGAGCAGGATTATGTGGTTGGCACTATCCTTATTTGTTTCCTAAATTCTCAAAGAGAATTGCTCTCATACCATGGGTTTCTTCCAAGATCTGCAGTATGATTACCCTGGTTCACTTTTGTGTGTGGGGTTTTCCTCCCATGTCTATCCTGCCTCATCTATCTTTCTACCAGTTGTGGTTTTTGTTCTTTCTCTTTGAGGAAATAATCTCTATTGTCTTCTCTCTGTCTTCCCTCCAGTGTCTGGTAGAAATACATAATAATACAACAAGGCGGTGAGTAATGATGGTAGCCAGGCCATGTCAAAAGTGTTTAAAAACTGGCCTAGTTCAGTGAGACATTGTCACCCTTCAGGAGGTTTAGCTGGTGTGAAAATAACTGTGGCCCAGAGAAATAATTTCTCCTTAACACTTTCTCTCTGGAGAAAGAGGCTTTGGGACAACATGTCTCAATGTTATTTATGTTTGTCTTTATGGTTTTATAGCATGGCATGTGTCTGGTAATTGGTATTAGAGCCAGAAGTGTTGCTAGACTTGGCAGTTATTGAGATGTGTCCCTTGTAGAAAGATTAATTGGAGTCTGAAAATGCTTAAGGAAGCTAACAATTACTAAGCACTGGTTTTGTGCCAGGCAATATGTTGGAAGTTTCTCCATATTTTATGTCATGTCATAAAGTCTCAGTTTTCCACTTATTAGTTGGAAGGGAGATTTTTTTATTTAGACCTGCATTTATTAATATGGTCTGAAATGTTGCCTGTGTAGGTATTTTATTTATTTTTTTAAACTTGCAGCAAAGTATACTTAGTGGTCTAAAAGAGACCACAGAGTAGAAAATAGTTCTCAAAGCATATGAATATATTTGAAGTATACAAACATATTCAAATGACAGGATTAGTGTAATGATCACAGTCACATGCAGTCCTATGATTGTGGTACTAAGGCAGTCCTTAGAACTAGTTCCCTCTAAGAGGCTCCCGTGACATGAAACGTTAATAAGAAATCATCACATGGGCTGCTTTTCTCTTTCTAATTTGAGGTGGTCATGTAAGTGGCTTTGTTCAGTGAAATGCAAACCGAATTGGTGTGTTACCTTCAGGTAGAGGCTTTTAGAGCCAGAGTATGAATTAACAACATCTCCCTTCTTCCCTCCCTCCCTTCCTTCTTTCCTTCCTTCCTTGCTTCTTTCCTGTCTCCCTTAGTCCCTCTCCCTCTCTTGTTTGGTATTAGTACTAGGGCTTGAACTCATAGCCTTGTGTTCTCATTTGGTTTTTAATCATTCAAGGCTGGAACTTCTATCATTTGAGCCACACTTACACTTCCTAACTTTGCTTCCTTTATCTGAGTAGTTTAATTGGAGTTTTGAATAGAATAGACCTCTGTACTGCCAAGCTATTCTGGACACCATATCTGTGATTTTCTACATTTAAAGACTTGAAAAGTTTGTCTAACCTGTTTGACTCTCAATTTCCTCATCTAGAAAATGGGGCTAAGAACTATGGAAAGCAGTGTGGCATTGCCTCAAAAGGCTAAACATAGAACTTCCCTGTGACCCAGCAATTCCACTACTTGGCATTTACCCAACCACCCAGAAACAAGGACATACTAAACCCACTAGCACAACAATGTTCATTGCAGCACTATTCACCATAGCAAAGATATGGAACCAACCTAGATGTCCCTCAGTTGATGAGTGGATCAACAAGTTGTGGTATTTGTACACAATGGAATTCTATGCTGCTGTCAGAAAGAATGACATCGCCCCATTTGTTAGGAAATGGAAAGACTTAGAAAAAAATCATATTAAGTGAAGTAAGCCAGACTCAAAGGAACTTAGGCTCAATGGTTTCCCTCATTCGTCATAATCAGTAGAAACCTTGGGCTCTACTAGCAGAGATTTGCAATAGAGCAAAATCTTGATACATAAGGCCATATAATGTGAAGCTAATTGAAAGGACCTCCAGGATAGTGAAACAAAAGCCATATAATGAATGATTGTTGTCCTTAATGTACTATGTTGTCTCTCATCTCCTTTGCTGTCCCTTGGTTATCTCATATTGGTATAGTATCTCACTTTGTTATCTGATATATTGAATTTATTTGTATTTGGATATTTGAAATTTGATAGGGAAGGGGGGAAAACCAAGACGGGTGGGGGGTGTAGGGGGGAGGGAAACGGGTACCAAGACATGTGAAAGGGTATCAATGTATGTGAATTAATGCACCTTCTATCTGGCAAATATCATGTAACCCTTTTACTAATTACAATAAAAAAATAAAGCAAAAAAAAGAAGAAAAAAAAAGAAAATGGGGCTAAGAATAGTACCTACTTTAGAGAACTACTGTGGGGTTAGCTAAAATAATGTACAAAGACACTTACCATGGAGGACATCACTTTGAAAGGTCTCTGTAACAAATATTTATCCAATACCAGTACTGACTATAGGGAATCTGTTTATAATCCATCAAGATAAATGACCTTTATTTCTGTGTCCTGAAATACCTCATTTTCTGGGTTCCTAAATTATTATTTGTTTGCCAGTCCTGTGGCTTGAACTCAGGGCCTGGGCACTGTCCTTGAGCTCCTTTTGCTCAAGGCTAGTGCTCCTACCACTTGAGCCATATCACCACTTCTGGCTCTTTTTGTTGATGTTGTACTAAGGAATGGAACCTGGGGCTTCACACACATTGGCAAGCACTCAATCAAAAAGACACATCACTAGTCCTTCCTCCTTTTTTCTACTATATTATCCCTTTATGTAATTCCAGAGTTCTGTTTTTTTAAATTTTATTTTATTGTTGGGGTGATGTACAGAGGGGTTACAGTTTAGAGTTCTACTTGGAATTGTAGTTGTTATGCTTCTTTCTCATTCTGAAAAAAACATTTTTCTTATTGGTGTTTTTCTTCTAATGGAATTGACCATGTACATAGTAAAGAAACAGTATTTCCCCAAGAGATTGTAGAGGTTATTTATTTATTTATTTATTTATTGTGTGAGCTGGTATTGCTCCTGGAACTCAGGGCATAGGTACTGTCCCTGAGCTATTTTTCTCAAGATTAGTGCTTAACCACATGAGCTACAGATCCTCTTATGGCTTTTTGGTCATTAATTGGAGTCTCATAGATTTCCCTATTTTTACAAGTCTCAGTGGCTAGGATTATAGGTGTGAGCCACTAGTGCCAAGGCTTGACCGTATGTTAAAATAAGGAGACATTGAAGAGATAAAGCTTTTAAAATATCACGCTAATGTATTTTATCAGAACATATTTGCAGTAGTATTTATTTCTAACTTGCTGTGTGTATTTGCTGTGTTTTCTCTAGGAAAGAATGCCCAGTTCCCAGAAGAATAGCTGTGATTGGCTCAAACAGTTTCATTAGAATATACAAATGTTTTGTAAGTGAGGGAGGGAGTAGCAAATACTGTTGTTGAAGTATAAATGCCCCCTGGAAGCTGTGCAATTGCAAAACGGCATTGGGCAGGGTGGGGGAGAAGGGCAGGAACTATAGCTGTGTCAGATGCAAATAGGTGATGGCAAGGTTACTTGTGGAGCAGATGGTCATGTGTGAGGTTTTGAGTTCCAACAGCCTGTGAGATCAGGGATCCGGAAAAAAAGTAGAGGGCTGGAAAAGGAAGCTTAGGCTTGAAGGAAAGGGAGAATAACTCAAACAGGAAAATGAATAAGACCAGAGAGGATACAGAAAACAGGCAGGGCTACAGACATGAAGTCAGAGAAATTCCAGATGGTTTAGTCCAGGAGACAGGACATTCTCTGAAAGGACTTGGTGAAGCTCTAAATCTAGGCGGAGAAGATAGATAATGGGAAAGAACCTAGCTCCTCCAGGGATCCAAAGAGCATGCAGAGGCATGCTACAGCAGGTCTCCTCCTTTTATCTCTGTCCCAATATATTTCAAAAGATAAAACTTTAACTTGAAGCCAGATAGTAGGAGAAATGGATTTAGCGATCTAGCAGGAGAGGGAGTCTCACAGTCCTCAAGCCAGGAAATGCCAGGAAAAGCCAGCTTACTGATGGAATATACAATGACAGGCCATGTCAGAAAGGAATTGTCCCATATTTTAAATATATTCTTTTTATAGAACCCATGACTGTGTGCAGTGGGAAATGGTGAGTCTGAGCTGAGTTTGCCAGCAGGTGGCAATCCACTTCAACTCTGGAAATCTGAGGCCCTACAATTTCAAAAGTGCCTAGACCAGTGCTGGTGCCTAAAATGAGCAGCTGGTCATTTGCCAGCTGACCATGTGGTGGTGGTGGGGAGCCTGCAAAAGGAAAGAAACTGGATCAAATGAGAGCTGGTCTGGGGAGAAGGTGCAGGAGAACTATACTGTGTTGGGAAAGCAAGTAGAAATAAAGGCTGTTCCCTCTTCTTTTCCCAGCCCTCAGGGTGAAATGAATCTAGGGAATGCTAGCAAATCTATTACCTTAAATAGATTGCTTTCAAATTATTGGATTGTATGACATGTCCATTGTCTTTAGGCTATAATAGGGAGTCAGTGATAATCCAAATCTCACACATAAATGGTCTGAGATGAAATCAGTGCTAGACAAGGCTCCAGAATCCCCTTGCCAGGAATCCCTACCTATCCTTTTCATGGAATCCATATGATTTCCACCTGAATTTGATTGGATTGATTGTAAAGGTGGTATACAGAGGGGTTGCAGTTACACAACAGATTCAATCTTAAGGGACTTTGATTCTTCATTTTTGAATCACTGGCTCTCAAGTATTCCTTGACCTGGCACTTACTTCTCTTCTTCCTTCTGAAAGAGCTCATCAAATGTTTTCTGAGAGGATGGGTGCTCTTATCTCAAACTGTGGTTCTCCAATTCACTAGTTATATTCTCAGTTAACTGCCTATGTTTTCTGAGCTTTGTTTTATTCATCTATAACATGGGTGTGTTTTCCTTTATCTCTTAAAGGAATAAGTACCCAGACTGGATTAGCAATTGTTCTCCACTAAATATTTCTTTTCAGAAATCTAGAGGCCTACAACATCTTTTTTTATTTTTTATTTTTTTTATAATTTCAGTCATGGGGCTTGAACTCTGGGTCTGGGCATTGTTTCTGAGCTCTTCAGCTCAAGGCTACTGTCCTATCCCTGGAGCCACAGCACCTCTTCCAGTTTTCTAGTGTTTAAAAATCCAAATTGGTCTCACGGACTTTAGTGTCTGGGCTGGCTTTGAACCGTGATCCTCAGATGTCAGCCTCCTGAGTAGCTAGGATTACAGGTGTGAGCCACCGCCCCTGGCTCTTTTATACTTTTTCTCCCTACTGAGAAGCTTCTGTAAATCCAACACAAGGTTGGGTTTAAGAATTGGTAAAGGTGGTCTGAGTACTGTAGCTCAATGGTAGACTGCTCGCCCTGCATGCACATTTCCCTGCGTTTCATCCTTGGCACCATAAGAAAAGGAATTCTGGTGCAAATGGACCAATACAAATATGTTCTATGTGAATTACACTTTACTGAGGCCAATTAAAAGAAACAGGTCTTTTCAAGGCGAAAGATGATATCAGATAGGACCAATTCCTGAATGCAGAAGATTTAGGATTTGTATGTCATATTTAGGGAACATACTTAGGTAATTGTTTGGCCCTCAACCATATTGTCCCAAAAGCCAGGGTGCATGCTTGGCTGCACCAGCATTCACTTCTGTTTTAGCCATAGATTATAAAATTACCACTGGGTATCATACATATAATGATGGTTCATCTGGCAATGAGGCCCAAGAGGGGTTAAGCACTCTCAGTTGGTTATGGCCTCCTCCTCACTTGCAGTGCCATTACTGACTTCTCTATATCAGGGGTCAAGTTCAACAGTTGTTACAGTGCATACATGCTGCTGGTCCTGTCATGTGTTTTGTGGGGAACCATATTTTCCAGTTGGGCTTTTGGGGAGAGAGAGAGAGAGAGAGAGAGAGAGAGAGAGAGAGAGAGAGAGAGAGAGAGAGAGAGAGAGAGAGAGAGAGAGAGAGAGAGAGAGAGAGAGAGGGGGAGGGAGGGAGGGAGGGAGGGAGGGAGAGAGAGAAAGAGAGAGGAGAGAGAGAGGGTTATTTTTCAATGATTTACTTCACATAAACGTTAACTAATCTTCTTTTGATTATTATTTTTTTAAAAAGTTGTTTTGCTTACTGGTTAAATTTATTTTAGGGTAAGAAAGTGTTTTTAGCTCATCATTCACTTCTCATTGTTCTCTTCTTTTACTTACATTATAAATGCTATATTGTCCTGTTAAAACTTCACGTGATAGGAGCTTTTAAAAAGTACACACAATAAGTCAAGACCAAAGGAACAAAAGGCGCATGGTATCCTTAATATGTGGATATTAGATCCAAACAATACAAGAGTGATGACTCAATATTTGGGTACCCAATGTTATGGACAGGGTCTTAGAGATATAAACATAACTACATAGACATAAATATCTATGATGGGATATATACTCTATAGACATAATGTTTTATAACATAGATTAATGCTTAATTTTAATTATGTTCTAAAACCTAAGTGCCAGTGATTGTATACAGAAATTCCCTTCTTAAATACTTGTTTGTTAAACATGACATTTGAAATATGATGTAAAAATCAATGTTAATAAATTCTTTAATAAAAAATAAAAAGGACACACACACACACACACACACACACACACATATATATTCTTTAGTGTAAAGGGGTTTCAATTCAACATGCCACTTTATAAGTACAATGTATTTACTTGGTTTTGATGTATGGTTAGGCTCTTGCAAAAAATATGGATCCCTGGACCAAAGTAAATAAAGAAATGCTATTTCTCACAATTCCGTTTAATATTGTACCCCTTTCTCTGGGCAATGCTTGAGTAGGAGTTTTGGCATTTGAAGGACAAGTGCTCTCACTGGAGAAAAGAACAGAGACAAACACTGTAGTATTTTAGGCTTCCTTTCACATTTGGTAGGAAAAATTAGGCCGTATTGTTGGTTGATTAGTACTAGTTATCAAAGCTTACTGATACATGCTCTGATGCGGCGAGCTCCTCGGCCAGCGAGGAAGAACGACCACCACACGAGGATTCTTCTCATATCATACTTTATCGGAGAGCTTTTGATTGAAGGGGGGGCAGGAAGCGAAAAAAGGGCTTGGGCAGGGAAATGCAGCTGCTTACATACAATCAAGGAACCCGGGGTTTCTTGCCATTGGTCGCCCCATTGCCAGGGCCGTTTTAAGGCTCGGGATTGGTCAGGCCTCTGACGTCATACGCGCAGACTCAGAGGAAAGAGCAAACGCTCTGCATACACATGCCAGATAAGGAGAACTAAGAGGTTGTTTAGTGGCGGCCGCTCCGGCTCCCCACACTCTGATACATAGGAGGATTAGAGAGGAATGTAAGTGATATTCAGAAGAAGCTCCTGTGGTTTCCTCAAGATGATAGGAGTAATGAAAAGCAGAAATAACAACTAGTCACTACCTTCTTTGTACCAGGGAAGTTGTGGATCAGGAATGGACATGGAAAAGAGTTGAAGATAACTGCATTTATCCAACTCTTACTGAGCTCATACGTGTATAAAGGGAACCTTCCGAAGGCTTTCATTTGCAACTTGAATAAAATCCAAATTTCACTCTGTCTTGCAAAAAATCTATACAAATTGACACTACTTTCCTCTCTCACCTCATTTCTCTCCATTCACCTTGTGGCCTGCCATGTCTAAGTCTTCTCACGTGAAATTCATTCCAGCTTTAAGAATTTTCACTAGTTGTTTCCCGATCTGAAATACTTTCTTCCAAATAGCTACATGGTTTAATCCTCTACTTTATCCATAGTTACAGGGGAGAAAGAGAATTTTTCTCTTTTTCTTTGTTTACAATTTTATTAGCATATATTAACTGTATGAGTGGATTTCATTGTAACATTGCCATACATTTATATGCCCTTTCTTGCTCTGATTTAGCCTTCCATCGGTCTCCTGTAGTCCTCTCCCCCTTTCTTAGAAGTTTTATTGCTCTATTTTCATGCATGCATGTATATAAAGTACCTCAACCACATTTACCTTCCTTTTTTGTTTTGTCAGTCATGGGGTTTGAACTCTGGGCTTGGGCACTGTCCCTGAGTTCCTCAGCTCAAGGCTAGCCTCTACCACTTGAGCCACAGTGCCACTTATGATTTTCTGGTGGTTAACTGGAGATAAGAGTTCACCAACTTTAGTTCCCAGGCTGGCTTTGAACTGTGATCATCAGATCTCAGACTCCTGAGTAGCTAGGATTACAGGTGTGAGCCACCAGTACCAGGCCATACATTTACCTTCTTTAGCTCTTGGTTCTCCTGTCCCCCTCTTTAACATTCACCACCCCATAAGAATTTATTTTATATATCTCATAATTCACTTTCTTTCCTTCTCTCTCTCTCTCTCTCTCTCTCTCTCTCTCTCTCTCTCTCTCTCTCTCTCTCTCTCTCTCTCTCTCTCTCGCTCGCTTGCTTGCTTTCTGTCTATGATCATCCAACGGAGTCAAGTGCCTGGAATTCTGCTTCATATCTACTTCTCAGTTTCCATTTCCATCCTTTTATTGATGTATGTGTACTGGTCCTAGTGCTTGAACTCAGGGCCTCAAGCTCTCCCTTAGGTTTTATACTTACAGCTGGTGCTCTGCCATTTGAGCCACAGAGTTTTTTTCTGGTTAACTGGAGAAAAGAGTCTTTTGGATTTGTTTGCTTAGGCTGGCTTTGAACCTTAGCCTCCTTTGTAACTAAGTGCACAGGAGTGAGCCACCAACACAGAGATCATTTGCTGTCCTTGTCTGTGTTGGGGTATGGGGGTAAAAGTGATCTGTTTTGTGATTACCTTTGTACTGGCAATTACATTACAAAATGGTCCTGGCATTTCTTGTTTGCTTCCTATGACCAACTCTTTTCTATGGCACCATGGTTTTCCTGGACTCCATCCCAGCATTTGCAGTCTTGCCATACTTAGATTGGTATCTGATAGGGTGAGCAACTCCACAGACAGCTTCATTTAATCTAATAAACCTGAACGGGATTTGAGTTATGTCACAGGCAATGTGCTAGGTGCTGGTGAGATGAAAAAGGGAAAATATAGTTAAAGGGTGTGATGGTGGCATAAAGCAACAGCCTTAACACCATGTGATAAATGCCTTAGCAGAAGCATGTCCAAAGTGCTACAGAAAGTCAGGCTGCGGGTGATGAATTCCTCCCAGGGAAAGGTCAGGAAAAGTCACAGAGAAGAGTTTACATTGGGGAGGTGATCACAAGTTCTCATAGAGGTCAGGAGGTGGGGCAGGCATTCCAGGCACAGAGCAAAAGCAAAAGAAAGCCAGGACAAATGAGTGCTTGATTGTACTCAGGCAACTCAGTCTGAGTTTCCACCCCATCCCCATCAGTGAAATGTGGTCCTCACAACATCATCATTCCTCAGAGATACTGGTAATGCGAATTTCAGACTTCTACTGTATTCTATTGTGGACTAATCCCTGGGTTGGATTCCTTGGTGCCACATATACAGAAAAAGCCTGAAATGGTGCTATTGCTCATCTGTCTATTGTTATTCTTAGTAGTCCCCTCTGGGATTTGAAAGCCTTTGAAAGCAGTGATTCTCTTTTGAGGAGCACTATAATTTCAAGGAGGGCTTTCTAAAATATCCATGCCTGACTCTCTCTCATCCTGTAGGTTCTCAGTTAATGAACGTGGATCCTAGCCTGAGGATCGGAATTTTTAAACGTTTCCCTTGGTGGTGTTCACATGGAAAACTACTGCATCCAAACTCTAGAACCCCAGAACTAGAGACTCAGACTGAAGAAAGCACAAAAGATATCTGGAGACCTGCTACACATTATGATGTAGAGCGAACACATTTGTGAGGTGATTTCTATGATTCCTTGGGGAACTGTATAGTTGATGAAGAAAATGAAGCAGCATTTAGAAGTTCACATTTCTGTTTAGGTGGAAAGAAGTCACTATCCAGAAAACAAGGTCACGTGGTTAGTCTGTGGTAGAGAGAGAATGGAACTGTGTCTGATAGCTTCCTCCATGTGCCTGTATCTCCTCCACTACGCCTCTAAAATCAGGTGAATTATTATGCTTTGTGGCACATTGATCATGTTTGGTTCATATAGTTACTTTCTAAGATGTGCTACATGAATTAGCTGGTCACAGTAGCTAAATTCACTAAAAAAGAAAACAATGCTTTTGCCTTAAATGTAAGTTTTATTGGCAAGAAGTTAGAAATTTACCCAACAGAGAAGTTTATATGCCATCATATTATGCCATATGTGTATAACATAATATATAACACAACATATATGACAATGGCATATCTATATCATCCATAAAGATAGACCCTAACCAGTACCCTAGGACAAGACTTGGAAGATAATAGGATTAAGTACAGAAAAAGACACATTCTGCCTATTTTATTTCGGTGCTTTGACCTTGGATTTACTTCTTTTTTAAGTCTTCTAACCCTGTCTGAGGGTGCTGTCATGTCAGGACGGGAGAGATGAGCTCATTGCTGTTCTCACAAAGCCGTGCACTGGTGTCTTTATCTGTGGCATTCTGGAGTCTGAGAACTCGCACTGTCTGACTCAGTGTCTAGCACAAAGAAGGAACTTAAAGGTATTTGTTGAATTGATTTGAGACGATGTCTGCAGACCTGAACCTAATTATCCATGCAATCTTTTCTTAAAATATTTTTTGTTGTAATTAACAGAAGGGTTACATTATATCTGCCAGATGGAAGGTACATTACTTCACAATCATTGCCACCCTTCTCATGTTTATCCATGCAATCTTGAGGAAGTCATTTCCAGTTTCCAAACCCACTCCAATCTCCTTTAAAATATTAGAGAAAGATGATCTCTGATGTCCCTTTCCACTCATCTTTTTAAAACAAATCCTGAAAATTTGGATGTAGGAGAAACTTTGAAGGTCAGTGAGCCCAACCCACACTGCTTATTCAAGAAAAAGCCAGATTATGCAAAGAAGTAGAGATTTGGCAATTTCATTGTTTGTGTAATAGTGAAAAGTCAGCCAAAGAGAAAAATTCAGATTAAAAATCACTTGAGGGCCAGAATTATTCTCTTTTGCTAAATATTTGTCACATTCATAGGGCATTTTTTTAAATCTCTGTTTTGATGAAGTTTTATTTTAGTGTGGTGGGTGATGATGGTGGTGGTGGTAGGGTGTGTGTATGTGTGTGTGTGTGTTGAAATTAGATCTTGAAGTCAGGGGACCTTAGCTCTGTCCCTTAGATTTTTTTGCTCAAGATTGATGCTTTACCACTTGAACCACAGCTCTACTTCTAACATTTTACTTGCTGGTTGGAGATAAGAGTCACACTTTGTCTAGGCTGGCTTTGAACTACGATTCTTAGATTGTAGTATTCTGAATAGCTAAGATTACAGGCATGAGCCATCAGCATCTGGCTACTTGATGAGTTTCTATCCACCATATAACTATTAAGATAGGGAACATTTTGGCCTCGGGAACAAATTCTCTTTTACAGTTCTCTTGGTTTTTTGCTTCTCCCAAAGGATAGCGATCTGTCTTCACAGTCTGATTTTAACTAGCTTTGTGTAAATGAATTACACAGTATATAACTATGTAATTGTACCTAAATTCTAAGCCTTATAGTTGAGGTTCATCCATGTGGCTGCATAAATAATTTTACTTTCATTGCTGTATCAGAATCATATGACTACTACCGGTGAAGAATTCTTAAGTACAGAATATTAGCTATTGTCCAGAAGAAAAAGAAAAAAAGATTTGGTTTCTAATCTTAATTTAGCTATATGAACTTCTTTGTGTCTTTTTTTCCTGCAGAAGTTGGACTAAAGAATTTTAACCAATTTTGTAACTCTAAAGGTCAACAGATTATATACATATATATGTATATCAATGTATATCAGATCTCATAAACAACTGAAAAATATTCATTATGGATCTAACAGAGGTTACAGAGAAGTCACAGCAAGAATGATAAATGATTTACATAAATAAAACCCCAAAACATAAACCAAACATGAGATATTCTCTCTCTCTGTCTCTGTCTCTCTCTCTTTTTCTGTCTCTCTGTCTCTCTCTTTCTGTCTCTGTCTCTCTCTGTCTCTCTCTCTTTCTCTCTCTGTCTCTGTCTCTCTCTGTCTCTGTCTCTGTCTCTCTGTCTCTGTCTCTCTCTCTCTCTCGCTCTTTCTGTCTGTGTTGGGATCATTGTGACCATGCAACAAAATCTATAAATACTCTGAAAGTTTTGGCCATTTATACCAACTTCTGAGAAAATATTTAATTACATTGTTCACTATAAAGAAAGTGGTATATCATATTTCATTGTAACAAATGCATAAAATGCATGTAAAAGGACTTTATGTACTGCAAAACTCTCTGTAAATGAAAGACATTTTTATTATTCCAGGCATAATATGAATGTGGCTGACATCAACCACCATCCCACCCAGTTGCAGGTGAATCAACCAACATGAGTATTTTTCTTTGTTCATTTGCCATGTCTGTGGCAGAGCTTCTGAACCCACACAAATAACATCTGTGATTTTAATTGAGATTTTTGAGTGCATAAATTGGTGTACACTGAATGCATAGCAACAGATAGGTTTTCATTTGGGCAGCCACATTATTATTTTCTTCAGACAAACTTTGAAAAGGGAGAGTTTTAACAGGCCTCTTGGAAGTGACCATGGCTTTCCCCCCACCTGTTCGCAGTTACTGTCACAGAATGCGTCATCTCTCTCCCACGCATGCAGTGGGAAAACAACTTCTTCATCCAAAGCACAGGGAATATTTTGCTGTGTCAGGGATAAGGGTCTACATATGGTTCATTGTGTATTTTCCAATTAGGCTCCTTCCCTAGGCACTAGCTTTCCCTTCCCAGAGAGGAGCCTTATCATTTTAACAAAAATAAGTCAGCTGGAGAAGCCACTGCAAACCAGAATTTTGCCAGAATGCTTGTGGTCTTGGCCTTGCCCTTATTCAAGATTTTGCAACTCTTGTCTCATCTAAGCGAGGTTGAAAAATGGTCCCAACGACGCAATCAACCCAGATTGGTCAACCAAAGGGAATTTGCTTGTTCACTCACATTTGCTGCCTGTGTCTTCTTGGATGAGGATATCCCCATGGCTCAGCCCTTTGACTGGTGATTAAATATTAGGCATTTCCTTTTCAGTACAGTGCACAAACATGTATTAAACTTGATACTTGCCCATTATAACACATTTAGAAGCTCTATAGTAATACAAATGCACACACACACACACACACACACAGGCACATACACACTTCACAAAACAAATCTAATTGCTCTAGAGCTACACAGCCTAAAGAGTTGAGAGATCAACACATCTTTTTGTTTTTTTTTTTGTCAGTTGTAGGACTTGAACTCTGGACCTGGTGGTTGTCCCTAAGCTCTTTAGCTCAAGGCTACCACTCTACCCCTTCAGCCACAGTGCTACTTCTGGTTTTCTAGTGGTTAATTGGAGATAAGAGTCTCATGGACTTTAGTGCTTTAGTGCCCAGGCTGGCTTTGAACCGCAGTCCTCAGATCTCAGCCTTTTGAGTAGCTAGGATTATAGGTGTGAGCCACCAAGCCTGGCTCACATCTGTTTTTTACTTCTGCTTTTTATCTCTATGCCTATCTGCCTTATCTGTAAAGTGGGGATGGAAATATATCCCTTACTTGAGGGATTCTTTCATGGTCAACAGAAGCAATCAATGTGCCCCGTCTCAGAGAATGCCTCTTACTCAGTAATTGCCTTATAAACCATGGGTAAGCTGATTGTGAGGCACACCTCCTAGTGCAAGGAAGTAGCTAAGTTTTGCCGTAAGTTGATTACAACTTGGTAAGACCCAGCAATATTGTCTATTCCGGAGCAAACAGAGCCATTCCCAGTCATTGCTTCTCAAAGTCTGAGGTGGAAACAACGGCAACAACAACAAGCAAAACAAGCCAAATGCAACAGAATAAGATAAATTATTATGCATTGATGATTTATTGAGCTCACTGGCTGACTTAACTGGCATGGAAAGGAAAGAGTTTTTGTCTTTAAATGTTCATCTCTGCCAAGTGTCTCTGGCCTGTAATCAACTCAAGAGGTGAGATCTGAGGATCAAACAGTTCAAAGCCAAACAGGGCAAGGAAGTCCTTGAGGACTCTTATTTTCAATTAACCACCAAAAAGCTGGAGGTGGAGCTGTGGTCCAAGGGGTTAGAATACCAGCTTTGGGTCAAAAAAGCTCAGGCACAGTGCTCAGGCCCCGTGTTCTAGCCACAGGACTGGCACACAGCTGTGTGCATATGCACATACACATATGTACACACATGTTCATCCCCACCAAATTAACCTCTGTTTATGTTTGGGGCATTTCTTTCATGTTCAGTGAGAAATATCAATATTTCTCTGTGAAGAATGAAAATTGTTAGATATGACAGCAAAAATAATGAAACATGTAAAATAAGTTGTACTCCCCAATACAAACATAAATTTGAATGACAAAGCTATGATTTACCAGATCCAGGTTTTGTGGAGAGAAATAAGGGTCCACTACAATGAATGGGAATCTACTAGGACGCTGTCTGTGGTTTGTGTAATATAAAACTATGTTACCAAGAGAAGAGGAGAAGAATCAGGTTTTGCTCTTACCTCTCTGGGCCAGTGAAAGACCATCACCTAATGGGAAGAAAAAGGTTAAATAATGGGAAGAAGGATGGGAAGAAGAGGATAGATCTGAGAGGACACATGGAGAGTTGTTGGTGAGCATGGAAAGTTGGTGTGCCCTTCACAGCCTGCATTGTTCATTTATTGGGGAGGGGTTGTCACATAAGCCTTTTCTCCCAGTCTTCTCACTTAATAATCTTTTGTAAATCATCTGCTTACACAGCAGTCTCTACCAATAGAAACAATATCTTGTCACTTTTCTATGCTTCAACAGAGCTATTTGGATTGCTGTCTTTTCAATGGTCAGGGACAGTAATGAATGTCATGAGACATAGATACAGCTTCTAGAGGTCATTGGAGGGAAGGTTAGCTTCCCTGGGTACTGTGTGCTTTGGCCATCTGTATTTCTTGGGATTTATTTTTGAAGTCAGCGTGTTGTTTAAGAGAATGGTCTCAGGGGCCAGAATGATTTGGTTCTATCACTTACTTGCTGAGAAACTTTAAGAAAGTTTATGAGACTCTCCAAACCTTGCTTCCTTTGTTTGCTAGATGGCCGAAACATAATTTCTGCTACATGGGTTTGCAATGGTTAAATGAATTAATACACATGAAGGATTTTATGAGAATAATGCCTGGTTTCACAGTACAGTGGAGCAATTGATAATTGTCCTTATTCATACTGTCTGTGCTCAGTCATACAAAGGCATGTGTGTGTGTGTGAGTGCTCATGTGCACATGTGCCTGCATGAAAGCGAGATAGAGATCTGATAAACTGACAGCTTTTTATAACTAAGAAGTGTCGGGGTCTTTCATCCCCGGTCCCTCTCGATCAGCAGGAGGGATAGGGAGAACAGGGCCCACTGACAGCCTGCACCCAGCCCTCCCTTGCCAGAGGACAATCAGATGCGCCAAGGAGCTCCATCAAGGCAGGAACTCTAACGCCCCTCTTGAGGAAGTCCTTCCAGCTAATATCGGGTGCCTGAGCCTGTCTGCACAAAGGTGGGCAGGACAGGGAGGTCCACCTGTTTACCCTCACTCTAGGTCTCAGCAGAGAGTGATAAAGCAATAGCATATTCGTAACCAATGGTAATCAAGTCTCAGCAGAAAGTGATTCACAATACCGACCATATAGCTCAAAGTTAGACATGGCGAACCCGGCTCCCAGCAAAGAAGGAAGTTACATTTTCAGTATCTCAGTTTCTGTGGTATTCATATGATTTTCTATTCATGAATCTGTAGATTCCTTTAAGAAATAACTTGTTGAGCCCTTTCTATGTAATCGTGCAAAGTACCTGGGGCGAGAAACTCTTCCCTCTTTTAATCTAGTCTAGTAACTTCTTTTCCTTTGATTTGGGACCCAAGCCATTTTTTTCTGAGCATACTTCCCATCGTTGGCAATCTGCAGCCCTGCAGCAGGCCATAAAATGCATGGTATATGGGTTTAATAATGTCAGGGGAAATTTTCAGTTAATCCCATGGACTGTGGGTACACCCAGGATTCAAAGGCCAGACCAAAATGGCATGAATGGAAACAGAAAGCTGGTAATTATCTGGTGAATTTGGGTCATGTGGAGAGCCAAACCAAATGACTTTAGCCAAGGAAAAATAATTCTTTTTTTCTTCAAATGAATTAGTTTGGGTAAGGTTTTTCTGGGCTCTTCCCTTTCCTGCTTTGCTATCTTCTACCTGGCATTTCCTAGAAACCAGAACATGGTTAGGCTTAGAAGAGACTGCTCTTTAAAGGGGGCATTCAGTCCCTGACTTATTCCCCATATGTGATAGACATGGACACTTTGAAACTAACCCCTCAGTCTTTATAATTTGGTAGTTCTCTGATAGATCCTTCCACCTGCTATGCATCCTGTGAGCTAAATTTAATGCCTTATCTTTACTGTGAAACAAATATTTTCAGGGAAAAGTTTACCTGTGAATTCTCCACCCTTGAATAGGAATGGAAATTGTTTACTTCAACATATAACCTATTAAAATCTTGCTAACTAGTATAATGACAATTTTATATCACCTAGCTGACCTTCGGCAACTTCAGCGTTCAAACTGAAGTGGCATCTTCATCCATTCCAATGAAATGCCTGCATCTTTTACTGAGCCCTTACCAAGAAACCCCTTCAGCCAAAATGTCAACTAGTCCAAGTCAACTTTTAAGCAAAGTTCATGACCAGAAATTGGCACAAACACTTTGTATCATCCTTTCCATATTCAAAAGCTGTCTGAGAGTCATTTGATTAAGCATAAAAATAACTCTGTGAATGTCATTAGAAAGGCTAATGAACACTCCATGTCTGGCCCCATGAATTTGTATTCTGGGGGTGTATCATTAAGTCACCACTAAGTCATTTCTTTTGTGAGGACTTGATCATGCTGTCTAGAGTCTGAAAAATTATTTTTGTATTGATTTTAGAAGGTTTAATTTTTCCTATTTCCTTTCAACAGAAAGGAAACAGCTGGTAAGGGAGGGAAGGCCAGTATAGTTTATTTGGCTACTGTATTCTCCATTGGCTTCTGTAGTTAATAGACATCTTTATTATGACCCAGGCTTCTTCCTTGCCAAATCCCCTCATTAAACTGAGATGTGATTAGAAAAGTATAAATGACCTTTTACTTCATAGGTGACTCCTCGCAAGCTTCCATATTCTTCTTTAAGTTTTCCTTTTACACAACTTTTCCTTGGCTTTGGGCATTATTTCCCCCATTCCTGGCAGCCCTTCAATACAGGGTGTGCAAAATTCTTGATGAGTCTTATAGACCACATTTCCCCATCTACTCCTGAGAGCTCAATTGTTAGTGCAGCCATGAATGATTGCACATGCATTCTTACATGCAAATGGCCTTGCATACTTTAGACTCAAGTAGTTATCTCTGAGGAAACTTACTGGTATTGGCTCAGAAACAGAAATCTCTCACTTCCTTATATTTTGTTGTTGTTTTTGTTGGTTGTGGGGCTTGAACTCTGGTCCTGTCCCTGAGCTCTTTAGCTCTAAACTAGTGCCCTACCGTTTTTAGCCATGGCGCCACTTCTAGTTTTTGTAGTGGTTAATTGGAGATAAGAGTCTCCCGGACTTTCCTGCCTGGGCTAGCTTTGAGTCGCAATCCTCAGATTTCAACCTTCCAAATAGCTAGGATTATAGACGTGAGCCACCAGCACCTGGCTCCACATTTGTTTTCTATTAGTGGGAGTATTTCTAAAGTCAAGAAAGGACCGGATACATGCTGCACAGTTGTGCCCAAACTGAAGATGTATTATTAGGGGGAATGTTTCAGACTGGGTCCCTGTTTCTAGAAGATATGCACCCCTTTGGATGGAGTACAAGGAATTATATTGCATGGCTAAATTTGGTCCTGGTCATGTCCTAGCTGTAAATACAGAACAAGAAGACACACTGAGAAAAGACTTAGGAGATAGGGAACAAGCAATCAAAGATAACACACCTGCATGTATTATTTCTTAATTTATTTGTTTTTTTTTCCCAGTCCTGGGGCTTGAACTCAGAGCCTGAGCTCTGTCCTTGGGCTTTTCCTCAAGGCTAGTGCTCTACCACTTGAGCCACAGCACCACTTCCAGCTTTTTCTATGTAGGTGGTACTGAGGAATTGAACCCAGGTCTTCGTGCATGCTAGGCAAGCACTTTTCTCACTAGGCTAAACTCCCGGCCCCAATTTATTTGTTTTTAAATGATTTTTATTGTTATTATAAAGGTGATATACAGAAGGGTTACAGTTACATAAGTAGGTAAAGAAAACATTTTTTTTTTGGACAAAGTCACCCCTCTCTCCCTTCCTCCTAGTATTTTCCCTCATGGCCACACCCACTAGTTGTGTAGTTCATTTTCAACATAGTGTCCAGTGAGTACCACTGCTGCATTTGTTCATCCTTTGTCCCCTTATTTCTGTGCCTTTCCTATCTTCCCAAAGACAAGCTAACAAGACAAAAAGAAAAGGAAACCACAACTTCAACAAAGAAAAAAATCCCCTTGTTTCCACTTTCTACAGTTCATTTAGCTAAATATTAGTTTATATAATCAGATGCATATAGGCATTGTGCTTTTATGTTCCTCTCCAAAGAATATCTTACTTAGATATTCTTATTTGGTAAGAAAAAAGGCTGCTTATTTGGTAAAGATTTTTTTCTTTTTTGGCTCGAACTCTGGGACCTGAGTGCTGTCCTTGAGCTCGTTCAACTCAAAGCTAGTGCTCTACCATGTTGAGACACAGCACCACTAGTGGTTTCTTGGTGGTTAATTGGAGATAAGAGTCTCATAGACTTTTGTGCCTGGGCTGGCTTTGAACTGTGATCCTCAGATCTCAGCCTCCTGACTAGCTAGGATTACAGGCATCAGCCACTGGTGCCTGGCTTGATAATTGTTTTAATGGAACAACAATAAAAATACCAAATAATTCAGATAGAGAATATATATTTTAGTGAACTACAAATAGTTAAGTAAGATTGGATAAAGAGGGTCAAAATTACTGCTGCATTTAGTAAAGACCTTGACCTCTTTCTGTGGTATATTTAATTTGTAGGCTCACATAAAAATGATCCTGTTGGTCTCATTATGTATCTGTAACCTTCTTCTTCAAATGACCCTTCTCGGTTGAACCATTCTTTGTCTAAGTTTGCTCTACCAACCATAATGCACATCTTATAGCTTCTCCTCTTGTCTTTCCTTTTTTTGCCAGTCCTGGGCTTGAGCTCAGGGCCTGAGCACTGTCCTTGGACTTTCTCAAGGCTAGCACTCTACCACTTGAGCCTTAGCACCACTTCTGGCTTTTTTCTATGTATGTGGTACTGAGGAATTTAACCTGGGTCTTTGTGCATGCTAGGCAAGCACTCTACCACTAGGCTAAACTCCCGGGCCCTGTCTTTCCTTTTAATGGTAGACTTGCATCGTCCATCATTGAGAATGTATCCATTATATGAGAGGAATATGTGGATTTTTCCTACCACCAGTTCTGGCAACCTACCTGTAGCTGTGCTTCATTCTTCACCTTCCCTCCTGGTAGTCTCCCATCAAAAACCACTCCATTCCTTCAAGACTCTGGGTCTTCCTTCTCAGTTTTGCTCTCCAAAATAAACAGCTCCAAATTAGTCTTCAGGGATGTAATGGTAAGTGCTGGAGAGGGGAATCTGACTTGTGAACTTCACGAGTGTTTCCCCCCTGTTTTATTCTCTTCCCCTTAGGTACAGTAGAATGGCTAGAGTGGACCTTTCTCTTTTCCTAGATAGAAGGTGAGAGCTGGCTGCAGTTAGACTTTCCTCCCCCAAGTAGTTTAAACTCTGATAATGCTTCCACAGATTAGGCTGTAGTTAATTAGTTCATCCCAAGGGTGAATTTTAAGAGGGTCAGAATAGTCTACTTAAGATATATCTCCCCAACCCCATGCTTAGATCCATGAGGGGATTTTTGTCTGATGTTTGCTGTGGGGATCTGCTCAGACTACTGTAAGTAAATCTCAGGATACAGGATAGGATACTCTCAGAAGTGTGAGCACCCATTCCCGATTTGGACCAGCTATGTTTTGAGAGTTTTCTAGCTGCTATATTGGAAAATACAACTAGAGATGGGAACGGCTTTCAAACAGAGGGTTATAATGACTGATTCCAAAGAGGAACTATGTCTGGCATGCCCTGCATAGGAGAGAAAACTAGACAAAAGGATGTTGTTTTTTTTTTTTTTTTGCCAGTCCTGGGCTTTATCTCAGGGCCTGAGCATTGTCCTTGGGTTTTCCTCAAGGCTAGTCTTCTACCACTTGAGCCACAGCACCATTTCCAGATTTTCTATATATGTGATAGCAAGGAATTGAACCTGGGTCTTTGTGCATGCTAGGAAAGCATCCTACCACTAGGCCAAACTCCCAACCCTAGGATGGTTTTTGTAAGGGAGGGAGTGCTAGAGGGAAAGGGAACCCAATACAGAATTAGGGGCAATTTATTTTACAAATGTTTGGGTTCTCTATGAATCTTTCTGGCCCCAGCAAATAAATGAATTAGTAGCAGTGATTCAATTCATTTTGCTTTCTTGTTTCTTTATTTTTCTCTTTGAAAGTATCCTTTTCATATATTTCTTTTTATCCCTTTCTCCATGATTGTGAATTTGACTTTCTCATGACTATATTCCCAGAAGAATATCTCTCACACACATGGATTCATTATGGCAGAAAAAAACCAGCATTCTTGGCCCTCCAAGAATTTCTAAGATACTTGATAGAGAAGTGCAATATAGAATACATGAAATATAATATAATGTAATGTTAGATTACGAGAGAACTGGAATCCCAGTGAATGATTGTAAATGTTGGATGCATAGGTTTGAAGTAGCCTAGAAAGAGAGCATATGAACATGGACTATGTCTTATATGAGTACTGCTTTGAGTATTTGGAAAGGGATGGAGATAATTTCCAAGCAGAGTGAACAGCATGCAAAGGCAAAATGCATGTGGATAGTTTAGCTGTCATAGATTAAGCTATCCAGTTGGAATAAAAGTCACTAAAATGTTTGAAGAGGATAAACAGAATTTTAAGAATGAAACATATAATAAATAAAAGGGAAAAGAGCTGGAGGGTAGCTATTGTAGCTGTCCAGAGAATGATAAGGGGTAAACAAGAAGGCACTTGGAAATGGGCAGGAGGAGAGAGAGAGAAGACAAATATTTGAATACTTGCCTCAGTGGATTTTGTTTTGATCTGAATATGTTGCTAGGGACAACTTCAAGATTTGGAACTTGGTTTACTAAGTAATGGTTCCATAGAATAAATGTTCCAAATAGCAAAGTTCTTTTAAAAGTGAGAACCAATAAAGGAAAAATTACACTGAAATCAAACTGTCAGAAGATTTCTATGTGGAAATTTCTAATACACCTGGAGATGACTAAGGGATTCAGAGAATGTGAGCTCCTTCTTCTTTTTTGTCTATATAAAAAGTGTTTGCATTATGTATTTCCCTGTAGTTCACTTGATGACATTGGTTTGAAGATCCTTTGGCTTCAAACCTGTATTTGTTTTGGGCATTAATGAGCCCAAGGTCATGAGTTTGACCCCAGAAGGACCAGCTAGTTTCATGGAGAGGAAAATTGCTTCCATGGTTCACTTCATCCTTAATCCTATCTACTTGTCTTCAAACTATGTAGCATTGTCCCAGGAGGGCCTGGTGAGAAAGCGTAAGTGTCTGTGCACAGTACATTAAAACTACTGGAAGAGCAGCTTCTAGTTAGTTCGTCTGGGTTGCTTTTCCAGGAAGCCTTGTCTGCCTTCCTCCTGAGGCTCTTGGGACAGAGATTCCATTTTCAGACACAGCATCACAACCAAATACATGTGGACCTCTCCCATGTGTATCTACTGCACGCGTGTGTGGTTTCTTTGCTGTGAGTGTCTGCAAAGATTGGAATATTGTCAGTTTTATCTTAAGAATTATCTCCATAATGCACCAATAAACCCTGGAGAACATGGTTGTGTCCATAATTCAAGCAAAACTTTCTGGCAGATTCCCCTTGTTCTATCAGTTTAGTTTATTGCGTATTTTTACTGGGAGATCCCTGTCCACAGTCAGAATGCTTACACTGGATGTGCTCTACTTCTTAAAGGAAAGATGAAATCTATAGAATGGCTTTTAGACCTCAGGAGGTACCTTCTACACAAATATAGTTACCAGTACGTTCTGGAATAATATCTAATTTCTGTTTCAGTTTTGAAAATCAATTTAAGCCTGGTGCCAGTGGTTCATACCTGTAAATCTAAGCTATTTAGGTGGCTGAGATCTGAGGATTGCAGCTCAGATCCAGCCCAGGCAAGGAAGTCCATGACACTTTTATGTCCAATTAACCACCAGAAAAACAGAAGTGGTGCTATGACTCAAAATGGTAGAGTACTAGCCTGGAGTGAAAAAGTTCAGGAACAGTGCACAGGTCCTGAGTTCAAGCTCCATGATTGACAAAAAAGTCCCTAAAAGTTCTCAAATTTGCTTTTCTAGTTGATGAATACATTACAGGGTTGTAGAGAAGAGGCCCTGAAAAGTATTTGGAATAATGTCCATGTATTTTGAAAGACTCAAGATCAAGCTGGGTATTAGTGGCTCATACCTAGAATTGTAACTACTCAGGAAGCTGAGGTCTAAAGATTGTATATACACACACACACACACACACACACACACACACACACACACACACACAAGCAAGTAGACAATTTAGATTCCAAGAATAACAGTAATGTTAGAAAAATATTCTGTTATATAATTAGGCCTACAAGTGGAAAAGTATATTGATCTACTTATGAATCCAATAAAATGATCTAAAAGTTCTTGGTGTTTGGTGTGGGCATGGACAAACAACTGACTTAATAGCAGTTTAATTGATTGCATTGAGAAGAGTAAGAATTTTGGTAGGGAACAGAGGGAGTCTGGAAATATCCAATAGGTAGTGAGAGATTATGATGTGGGAAATTTGTACTATGTTGTCAAGATTGGGCTGAGCTAGGATGAAGAAAGAGGAAGAATTATGACACAAGAAAATGTTAGGATAGGATTTGTTTGAGACCAACCTTTTTCCTCTGATTTTGTTTTTGTAGTGAGACTATAATTCAAGAAAGGTAGTCATTAAATGTTAGAAAACTTGAATTAGTACATAGAAAGTAGTGTGACAGAATTGATGGAGAGAATCGTACCTTGGGAATCTTGGATCTTTTTGTCATTCTTTTGTTTTCATTTTTCTTTTTCTTTTTCCTTCCTTTCCCCATTTCCTCCTTCTCCTTTCCATATATATATATATTTTTTTTCTTTGTATACCAAAAGAGATTTTGTATACCAAAAGAGAATTTACTTGGCTATGAGAGAATGATGAGAAAATGTCTTTATTTCCACATGACCTTAAAAGCAGAGAAAGGAAGAAATAGAGACATTTGATTCTGGGGATAGCTCTAACTTTGCATATTTTAAGTTATATAAGGGGGCTGGAGTAGAAATTCTGGGCCACATAAGACAGAGTAGCACAATCCAGGGTCATTTCCACCTCTGTTGCTCTTGTCCCCTTCAATTTCTCAGGGAATGATCCCAATCCTTTTCACCTTGGGAATAACAATTCCATGTTAATAGAGTTGCAGAAGTTCAGCCACAATACTTGCACGGAGAAGTTGCCATGATGGGAGCATCCATTGCCCCAGATTCCAATTTGAATGAAAGACCCTCCCCACTGTCCCCTCTGAAGGATGCTGGGAGTCAGGCAGAAGCCACGGAGGATCATGGTTCAAAGCCAGCCCGGGCACTAGCCCATAAAACTCTTATCTCCAATTAACCACTAGAAAAGGGGAAGTAGGGCCGTGGCTTAAGGGATAGGGTGGTAGCCTTGAGCCGAAGAGCTCAGGGAGAGTGCCTAGGCCCAGAGTTCAAGCCCCATGACAACCGCCTAAAAAAAATTAAAAAGGGGTTGGGAAGTTACAGGATGCTTATTTAATCTTTAACTCTCCTTCTCTTTAACTCAACAGGGGAGCCTTCCTGCCAGGCCATATTTTCTACCTTACTTGAAATCCAAGGTCAAATTTTACTTCTGATACACTGCTATAATTATCTCCAATTCAATTTACATCTGTTTCTGCTTTTGGTGATTGCTTTATTCTTTTCAAAGTCGCTGTATGCCATCAAAGGGTGAAGGAAAAGAACATTTAGAATCCAGATGTTATAGTAACCATAACCATTATCCTTTATTGCAATCCCAAAGAGACTTAATCTGTATCCATAAACAGGTGAGAAAAAGACCAGTTTTCAGCTCAATCTGATACTCAGTATTCCTTCCTGTTAAGATAGGAGAAGTTCTGACATCCATCACTCCTTGTAATCCAGGGAGGGTCATAATTGACAATATGTCTGGAACCAATTCTACCATACCAAAAGCTCTCTCTTCTTTTACAATGAATATTTTATGATATATTCTTTAATGTGCCAAAGCGAAGTTCAAAAATAGTGTCAGCATGCAGTTTCAACAGAAAAATCATTGAACTGCTGCCTGAATTGTATATCAAGGAGAAATAAAAGAGTGAAATAACATGCATTACAAGACAGAAACACTCAGACAGCACTCTACTGGCAAAGATATTGAAGTCAGATGTTGGCACCCCTGTGGAGGATTGTGATGCAGGGAGCTCTTGCACAGCCTGCCACAGGTACAGTAGCGAAACAAGCATTGCCATTGTTGACACAAGTTTCCAAAATGGTGGGGAACACTTAGTAAATGTCTAAACAAGGGAAGCTAGAACTTCCCCTTAGTTTATATAGTACTTGCATTTCTGGAAAAAATAAGCTTAGGTTAAATCAAGGAAAAATATGTTGAACTTCTTATAAATAAAATGGAGTTATATTCCAGTTCTTGATGCTTATACCCAGGGTTATCACTTACATGAGAAGTCTGAAGCCCTGGCCTATGCCCAATAAGTGCCAGTCACACTTTCCACAATCACTGCATGAATGATGATCCCCACATGTTTTCAAAAGGACATACAGGGCCAACGCTATTCCTACTGGTAACCTCTAGTGTGGGCTGGCTGACTGAGGTGGCTTTGAAAGGCAGAGATATAGGAGTGTGGATCTCATGAAACTCTAGGCTGAGGATGTGTGTGTGTGTGTGTGTGTGTGTGTGTGTGTGTGTGTGTGTGTGTGTATTCATTCCCCTCAAGAACCTCTGATTCAACCATTTCCCTTAAGACCATTTCCCTGACTTTGCTAAACTGTCAAGGGAAACGCTGGTAGATAACTGCCAAGACGCTTGCTAAGGTTCTTTATGATTAACTTGCAGTTTCACTCAAGCGGAAATTGCTTATTCCTGAACTGTGTGAGGGCTCAAGACATACCCTTGCTCTCTGAGGTCTCCTGAGACTAGTTTATCCTTGAATGCTGTAAACGCTGTGTGAAGCCATCAAGGAATGCCACTGCAACCTAAAGGAGTGAGGGGTGGGGCACTAGAAGTATTGGAAGCCCAGCTTAGGTACACAGGCTGTTGGGTAGGAATGTATATTTCTATAGGACTCTACTTAAATACGGTTTAGACTATATTTTTTCACACATAAAACAAAATTGGAGTGATGATATCTCAATGCTTGTAAATCTGGGGTGGGACCTGAATAGTGAAGTAATACGAAACTTGGTTTTGATGCGGATTTAATTTTTCTTTACCTAAATGTCACCTGTAGTTTGCTGAATAATGCAATCAGGCCTCCATTTGTAGTCTTTAAAATTAGGGTTCAAAAGAGTGACACAGGATTAAATAGTGATGCACAGGATTAAATAGTGATGCACAGGATTAAAAAAATGTATATATATATATGTATATATATATATATATATATAGAGAGAGAGAGAGAGAGAGAGAGAGAGATGTGAAAGTATAGGTAGACTGCTTGGCATAGGGACTGACCCACTGTAAGTACTCAGCAAATATTAGCCATCATTATTATTATAGTAGTGGTCATTATCACTACTACAAAACCCCACAGGAATGGAGCATGCTATTTTTAAGAGTCAGTCATTTGATCTACATGACCTTGAAGGAAGACAGAGTTCTCCTAGGGATAGAATTGTTTTTTTGTTCTGGAAAAAAAATCACCTTTTGAAATAAGCCTGTTCTCACCCCTACCATGGGCAAAGCTTGCAAGAGGAATGTTGCTCTGCAGAACATAATACAATTTTCTAGCAAGTTCCCCCCGCCCACCCCGCCAAAGAAGAGAGTTGGATAGGAGGAACTGTGGAAGGGAAGGGTGTGTTAACTCCGCAGGAAGCTTGTGGGCATCCAGAAGTTCCTTGATGGATTTCTAGTGAGGCTTAACATTGAATTGCAAACTGTGGTCTACCGTTTTCTCAATTCCTTCCACTTCATTATCTACAAACCTTTAACAAAACTAAATTAGTTAAGCGTGAATGGAGAGACATTGGATTTTTCTGGAAGGTGAAGAAAAGCTATGTAGAAGACCAAGCACATAGGAGACAGAATGCTGAGAACATGGAACATTTGGAAAGAGGAAGTTGAGGGATGAAAGAAAGCAATCAAGGAGCAAAAAAATAAAAATAAAAAAAGAAAAGCTTGTGAGCTTCTCTCTTTGTTGTACAGTACTGGTGGGTTTATGGAAAGGGAAGTGGAATCTGATGTTTTAAGTGAGAGACTTCTTTGAAATTACATACTGAACTTTCTATTAATGCTGATGCTGGTTTGATATCTATAGTATCTATGAAGCAAAGAACTAAAGGGTTTTTTGAAATAAAAATTCAATGCTGAACTATATCATATCTTGGCATAGCAGATTAGTTACCATATGTGATATGTTTTCCCAAATACTTTGCATCATGGATTATAACTAACTCACTGTTGAGTCACAGTGAGAGCAGTCAGCTTCTTTAACCTGTTTTATTTTTCATGCATATATATACAATCTATACATCTGCTTACTTATATACTTGGTACAAATCCTTTGAGTTGTATTTATTTTAAAATATAATCCAAAAATTCTGGAAGATATTGTAATTCTATCTTGTGGTTAGCTTTATTTTCCTGGGGAAGGTTTTGTGTTTATTTGATGCAAGGACCACAATGAATAAAAATGCTAACAAATAGTAGACTTCTTAAGGAATGACACATTACCCCAACAATATCCAAAGAGATTAAATAAACATGATACATTTTAATGTAATTACTAAAGAAAGATATACCATTTTATTATGACACTCTAGCCATACATTTTCAAAATATGATTATTAAACAGTAAATGTATGATAATGATTCAGTTAGTCACATTTTTAGAAGTCATTAGGACTGATATTTCTCTTCCATAAATGAACTGAATAATAATTTCAAATACAATTAGAGTAAGTTTGATACAAAGTTTGCTTTTGAACTAAAATAGATACCATGATGACCAGTCATTATTTCCTGATTTCAAAGTAACAGGGCAAATTAATTCAGTGAGTATGCATTTATTTATCATACTTAGCCTATAAGTGTGATAAAAATACATGAAGCAAAATACATGATCGAATCCCAATTCTCATAGTTCATTAACTCTCTTAGCAAGGAGAACTCTGATTTGGTATGTAGGGCTTTTATGTAAACCAAAGTTCGGAAGGTTTTGATATTTTGGATAGACAATTTAATGATACATATACACAAATAAGAGACATGAATAAACAGCTTGAGGTTTCAGGGTTCCTCTTGAAGTGTGTTTAGCAGCAGGTACAAGATAAATAACCAAATAAAATCAGATTAAGGGGTCAGCAGAAGTGGCTGTGCTCTGAGTCTGTGAGTGGGGTCAGTGGGTATCTTGGGAGGGATTTTAGAATTCTGTTTTCCATTTTTCTTATGTTACATCAGTCTATTTGGGGCAAAGAAAATGAGTAATGTTCTCTTTTAGGCCTGGATAATTTAAACAAAGGTGAATTTGAAGGAATGCTAAAGTTCATTTTGAAGGTGATTCAGCTTAGCTTAATTGGGGAGTGACATCTGGACTCTGTGTCCTCTGTTTTTATAAATTGAAAAATAAATTTGCCTTTACAATCCATATCACAGTTGGAAAAATAAGGAAAGCGGGCTGTATTTATGACCAGTGTAGTTATACATACAGAGAGAATACTTGCAATGTATGTTTTTAAAAAGAGGTTTCTTAGGCTCTAAGGTTTCAGTCCTCTGTAAAATTCTGAGCAGATAGTGAAAAAAAATGACTGGGCAGAATAAAGATACAAATAAAGTCCCCCTGCCTATGACTTATTCTTAAAAAAAAAAACAGGACTGTTCCAGATAGAACTTGTTAATTAAATGTTATCTTTATCCTGTACCATATGCACTTAAATCTTCAGACAGTCTCCTTTAAAAAACAGAAAAATCACAAAAAAATGATATCTATGTATCAGTTTCTAATACCTAACAGGAAAATCATATAGAATATTAAAATAGCAATAAGCAAATATATACTATAGGATTAAGCACTAGCATTGAAAAACAAAAACAAAAACAAAAGAATCAATAAAATGCCCCCTTTTTTCCTCTTTTTCAGCTGGGGGGAGTGCATGATAATTTGCAACATTTCTACTGCATTTTAAACAAATTTAGCTTTAAAACAATGCTGATAGGAAAGCTTATGTGATTTGAATGGGAAAAATCTTTCTTCTTCTTTTTGCCCCCTGTGAGGAGTGCCCAACAATTAATTTTTGGCCAGTCTTGGGGCTTGAACTCAGGGCCTGAGCATTATCCTTGGGCTTTCTCAGGGCTAGGGCTCTACCACTTGAGCCACAGAACCACTACTGGCTTTTTCTATGTATGTGGTACCGAGGAATCAAACCCAGGTATTCATGCATGCTAAATAAGCACTCTACCTGTAGGCCAAACTTCTGGCCTCAACAAAATTTATTCTAATGAATCAGAACAATCTTTTAAGATGGAAAAATAGCAAAAAACAGTCTGATTCTATGCATAAGTCAAGCCTGTATTTTTATCTAGCATATGGTTTAAAGAAGTGGTTCAATTTATCATTCTTCATTCCAACGTGAAAAAGAAAATAAAAGACCAAGTTGTTTTTGAGCATTAAGATATTCATAAAGATTGTATGAAGAAAAAATCCCTAAACAAAACCCCAGAAATATCTTCACAGATTGTTAGTTAGCCATTTCTTTCACCAATTACTCATAATTTTTTCTCTCTTCTTTTTTAGAAGTATATAATACCCATCTCATAAGGAGATACTTTCCAACATTTTCCACTGAGATCAGTGATTGCTTTGTCCATGAGCTACCACTCTTTTGAGATATTTATGGGAAAGGAGAATATCTTCTATAAACCAGTTAACACCAAACAATATCAAAGCAATATGTGGAAGAGCTATATTTTAGTAGGAAGAAAAAGTACCCCTAAAAAAAACCTTTCTCTACTTGCTGAATATTTATTTTGAAGCAGAGTGCATACACACACACACACACACACACACACACACACACACACACACACTCACACGGTCCAGTAAGCAACTTAATTCTCTTTTTCTTCTGCTGTTTACCAGTAAGACCTATTCTTTGCCCCCCCCCCTACATTTTTCTTTTTACTTCAAGCTCTTGATAAAAGTGTTCAGATTCTATGATACATTGCTAGTTCTGTTGAGTTCAAGAGCCAACAAAACAATGGAGCCTTACAATTTTTTGACAATTTCCATTTTCTGCCCCTAAACCCTCAAACTCACAATTTAGTGAACAATACTTGCAAAGTGATAAAACATTGAAAGGTGGTGAAGGTGGCTATATCTAATGCTGTTTTTTAAAGCCATCTATCTATAGAATTGTTGTTTCATACTTTAAAAAAATATGTCTATGCTTTCTTTTTTTCTTTTTTCTTTTTTTTTTAAGTCAAGTACTTTCTTAAAGAAACAATAGCACCACTGGCATAGCTGGCCAAACAATAAATGGGAAAGCAAAAATACGCTACATTTTCTATGCTTAGTATTTTCCCCAGTACATAAGCTAGTAAGAAAAAACTTTTAAGCCATAGAGCATGAGATGGTTTTATCTGCACAAAATCTGACATCCAAGGAGAGGAAGGATTCTTAAAAAAAACTTAAGAATCTTTTTTTATCAATGTAATCCTGTTTTGCTTTAAATGAGATTTGCAAGGAAGGAAGTGATTTCTTCTTTATATTCCATTGGATACTTAAGACAATAAGTGTGTGTGTGTGTCTGTTTGTACGTCTGTGTGTGTGTCTGTGTTTAGGGTGGGTGTAAAGAATATTTCTTTTACCCTAGAGATATGTATTCTGATAGATCCACTTTTCAGTGGAACTGAAATGGGACCAAAAATTGACCTAAGTATTGAGTAATGTCAGCTAATTGTAGATAAGCCTACTAATTCCAATCTGATATTTATAGTTATTTTGCCCCGTTTCTAAGCACTAAAGCAAGGTAACTCCATAGCAAAGCTTATAAAGGATTGAGCTGTGAAGTTTGAGGCACTCCTTTCTATCAGTCATGAGTCATTCTTTGACAAAAACAGTTATTGACTTCCCAAGTTTACATAAATTTGTCTTCATAGTTATTTGAAGATAGAATGGTGGATTAGCATAATTAATTTTTATTAATTGATTTATGATCTGATTAGAGAGGATTATGCATTGGAAAAGTTATAGGGAAAACCACTATATATTGAGTGTTTAAGCTTTCCACAGTAGGAGATCTGTGTCCTAGAATTAAATGAATAAGTCATGAAGCCTCAGAACTACTATATCCAACTGACTCACGAAACCCAGAAGTCGGCAGAGTTTCCTGTAGAGTTTTTTAGGGGAGTCAGCAATTTTAAAAGGTATATATTGAAAACAAGAAGTAAAAATCAAAAATGGCTTCCTGGGGAGAGCATCTAGCCTCGAACGTCACCACCTGTCTGGAAAACAGGCAGAAGGTAAAATTGACCAATGGTTTATTTTCCATTTCTCCATACTAATCACAGTATTTCCCAGCATGTCAAGGGGCTCAAATGAAATCACTGCTGAGAACTGAGAATTAAGATGCTTACCAACTAAATAGCTGTATGCCCTCTCTCTTTTTTTGCACTCATTCAGAGATGCAGGTTCAAGGAGACCCTCATCCCTACTTTTGCACCTTTAGGAAACTCAGTGAAAGAAAATTAAGGATGTATTTGATTTTTTTTCTTTTCTTTTAAGCTTTACCAGAATGCAAAAAGACAATATTTGCATAAGATACTAAAACCTGCACATTTTTCACACACACAAAAATTTGTCCAAGGCAGAAAAAAAGATCTGAATGTCGGTTGATTCACTATTTTAAAAGAAAAATATTTGATTCAGAGATAGGGGACATTTTTAGGTTAACATACATGGACCTGTCCCTAGCACTGAATTTTCTTGGTATAAACTGAATGTATAAGAAAGCTAAGGACCATTTTTCTAAGCAGACAGGAAGGGTTGAGAAGGACATTTTTTTTTTTTTTGTCTCTCAGCTCAAGTCTAGACAGCACATTTAACAAGACAATGGAGTACATGTATAAATCAAATATAAAAGTTCCTTAAAGAAACTTTATGACCTTCTTATTAGGTATTCTTTCAGAATTTGAGATCTTGGGCTATTTTCATATATTATGTAAGAAAAGGAAAATATGTTTTTCAAAATGAATAGGTTATCATTATAATATTAAGAAAGATAGTAACTTTCTGGAATATTCAGAGGTAATAGAGTAATTACTCTTTCACTGAAGAAATGGTTTTATAGTTCTGCTTTTCTTCATCTTTTTTAGTTTTTATATTCCAAAATTCACATGAAGACTTTAAAATCCAACTATAACTCACAGGTTTGTCACTTACTTTGAAAAGCATTTTAAGAGATTGCATTCTAATTGCCTCACAATTAGCCAATTATTTGGTTGGATAATTTCACTGACAAGAACTGTGATTACCAGAAGCATTTGGCTCATACTTTTTGAACTCTGTTGTGTGTGACTGGGCAGTTTACAAAACCTATTGCGAATATTCAACAATGCAAGGGCTCTGATGTTCCACCTTTCTAGGGACCCAGAGTGAAGATCTAAAGCTTTATCTTTGAATCCTCATACCACCCCTTTGAGGTAGGTAGATGACATATTGCCCCCATTTTGCAGATGAGGAAACTGAGGCACAGAGAGGTGAAGTGACTTGCCCAAGGTCACACAGTGGTGAGTCCCTGGCAGAGCTGGCAAATGTTAATTGGTTCAGTGAGAAAAAAGAAACCAAAACTTCAAAAATGTCTGACCTTTTGTGGTTTCCATTCTAAGGCTTCCTCTCTGGATTTGCCTGTCAAATGTGCATCAGTGGTTTTGTGTCTTAAGTTCCTCTTGGAATGCATAATTGGGGCACTTTACCTTCTTTCCAAAGCTATAGATTTTTCACTTTTCCTTTCTCTTTTGGTCATCTTTGGCTTCATGCTATCCCTTTTGTTTTTGCTTTTACCATTTACCGTTTTGACCAGGCTCTTTCATATAACAAACTACAAAATAGCACCATTGTACTAAAAAAAAAACCAACAAAGTTTTACATACTGTTTGATATATCTTGTATTATTGATATTGCTAAATTTACATAGTGCTCTATATGGGAGAAATAAAAAGAGAGAAGTTACTAATCAGGTTGCATACTAACTCATTCAAAGAAACCAATGAGAATTTAAAAAGACTTTCTATGTTTTGAACATACATGTGAAAATGATTGGCCTCAAATTGCAACTATTTGTAATATATGTGTGTGTGTGTGTGTATTCTTTTTGTAGCATGATGTAGAAAAAAATGAAGCTTTGTGCCTAGAATAAATGCATCCAACTTATATTTGCTACAAATGCCACAGATGGAATTGTGTGAGTTAAAAATTGGTGGGCCATGTGAATACCTGCTACTTGAGGAGGCCAAATTCAACAAAAACAAATGTCATAAAGAGGGATTATTAGACTGAAAAAGAAACAGTTTACATTAGGTAGAAAGATTGCAACTAAGAAAACACTTCATAAACCACTTAGACAATGTTGCTGATTGAATGGCTTCAGCAGCCAGGATTCACAGAGAAATTTAGTGCAACTGGTTCTGTACAACACCCATGCATTTGTGGATCTTGATAGGCAGGGACTAAGATATATATATATATATATTTTCTATAGGATATTACTAATAAAGGATCAATATCAACCTACCAACTCTGGGATCATTTTTGCAAAGTGCAAAAAAAACCTTTTTTTTTTAAACAAATCATTCTTAAAGACAACATTGGAATGTTTACTTAGGTATTTCATTGGAGGAAAATGCCCATCTCTGAAATGTCATCAAACTTATTTTTTTTTTGGTAGGTGTTCCAATGGTAAATAGGTAACTCTTGGAGCAAAGGATCCAATGGTGTCATGTTCTTCTTCATGCTTCAAGAGATTCTTCTTACATCCTGTAGTTCTTATTTCCTGTACTCCCTCTACTTGCGTTCTTCAAATGTACTTCCTACAGATAAAGGAGAAAGGGCATCATTAGTTTGGTGAGGTCTTCCATAGACTATATAAATGTATGTATATATACATACACACACACACACACACACACTGTATTTTTTATTTTATTTTACACACACCGTATTTTTGTGTGTGATTTGGCAGTAGGACTTGAACTCATGGGCTTGAGCTTTTTGCTCAGCCTGTCTGCTCATGACTGGCTTTACCACTTGAACAATGCCTCCAGGTTCAGATTCAAATAGCTAAAATAAATGATCTATTTTTCAAATTACCCATATGGTGTGATACACTGTGATGGATAATTCAACATATATAATGATCAAAACAGAGTAATTAGCACTGCCACCTTAAAAATCTATCTCCCTGAAAATTATTCTACCTTCAATTTTTTCTTTATGTTGAGAACCATCAAGCTCTCTTCCCGTTTTATTATTTTTAAATAAAACATGTTATTATAAACTGTAATTACCCTATAGCGCTGTGGAAGATGTACTAATTATTCTTATCTAAATGTGTCCATCTATTTCTAATATTGGGTCTCAATCTTCTGTATCTTATGTCTTGCTAATCAAGCTAAAAGAGATTTTTGAGCCTTAGATTTTCTGAGAGATAGTTAAGGGGATAGGCCATCAGTCCACTAATCAGCTAAGTCTTCCTCAGGCTACCTGTATGGATACTTAGTGACTTTTATACCACAAGTTTCTTTGTAATAGCACAGCAATGTATTGTCACTCATCTTCTATTGCAGACTCATTAATAGAAAGAGAATCCTGACATTGTTATCCTTCTGTTCTGGAGAATCATTTCCTAATGAGGTGAAAAAAGGATCAATCAGACTTGTCTTTGAAGCAAAAATGGCATTTATAGTCCAGGTGGGGTCCTTTTATTTTTTTGCTTAGTTTTACTTAGATCTGATTCTTTTTATCCTCATAACATGTTTCTAACAAGAGCAAACAAGTATTTTTCTCTAGGATAGCTATACCCTCCAAAATTTTCTTGTGGTTAAGGTAAGGACCCACCCAGTCACTAGAATGTGCAGAGCTAGCAAGGATTGGATCCTGAAACTGGGAGAAACCCTCGACCATTCCTTCGAAGGATTGATTGGATTGATCATTGTTTCTTCCATGTGTGGTTCAGTTCTTATCACTGAAAGGAAGTTAGCATTTTATAGATAGGTGGTTAACTTCCTGTACTGTCAGCATAGTATAAAAATATTTATTCAAATAATTAGCTCAGTGACCAACACAAAAGAAATCATAGGGAAGAAGCTAGGTACATATAAATAGAATAGCTAGAAATGCCTTCTGTTTAAAATCCTGGCACTTTGCTCTAAAAACTCATATGACTTTTATCAGCTCTATTGAATACATATTTGTGGCTGTGCAAAGCATCTATCATTTAGCTACCAGTATATGTGTGTTCCTACATTGTCTGGTTTCCTGTGGGATTTTTCTTTCTTTTTTTTTTTTTTGGTGGGTCATGGGGCTTGAACTCAGCCTGCAAGCAGTCCTTGAGCTATTCAGCTCAAGGCTACTGCCCTACCCCTGGGCCTGGGCGGTGTCCCTGAGCTCTTCAGCTCAAGGCTACTGCCCTACTCTTGAGCCAAACTCTACTTCCTGCTTTCTAGAGGTTAATTGGAGATAAAAGTCTGGGCTGGCTTTGAACCTTGATCCTTAGATCTCAGTCTCCTGAGTAGCTAGGATTACAGGCATGAGCCACCATGCCTCCACCATGCCTGGCTCCTGTAGGATTTTTCTAGAAAGATAAAAGAAGGACACATGGAGTCACAGAGTAGAGTCACTGAGGTCATTTCTGTGTGGACCTGCTGATGGTCTGTGGTTCACCGGACACTCAGATGACCTCTTATTAGGGTACCACCTTTCTTCCAAACTGCTAATTAATATAACTAACAAGTATCAGAATACTTGAGGTATCCTTTTCCTATTGCACATGCATACCAGCTTAAACACAAAGAAGACCTTAAAGAATCTGAGAGTCCTAAATAAAAAAAAAAATCAAGAATGAAGCAGAAGCAAGGAAAAGAAAACCTCATAAGCTGTCCAATTTCATTTTTTTCCCTCTCAGGCTGAATTAATTACAGATTGGTAGAAGAAAATATTCAGATATCTTTTGTGCTTCACTCTTCAAATTCATGAAGTCTCTACTGAGGTGAATTTGACTCATCTCACCAAGCTTTATCTTCTCATCCTTTTTTTTTTCCCCTCAAAGCTGAAGGTCAAAAGTATAGAGTTGAGTACTGGTTCCTTCTCTTTCTCCCTCCCTTCTGGTCTTTTTCTTGTAGATATGTTTCAGCATCACAGCAAAGCTTTGGGCCAAAATGTATCCATCACTACTGCAAGTAGTAGAGTCCCTATGTGCGCACACACGTACATACAAGCCATTCAAAACCATCTGGAACATCGTCTGGTTTGCATTTGGCTCTCTTCCCAGGCTGTCACATGTGACTTCTTTGTTGCAGACAATGACAGTGACAAAACAAAAGCACTCAGGGATGGGGTCTCAGTTGCATCTGTTGCTTTGCTCATTGTCTTAATTTAATTATGGCCAGCCACCCTTGACAATGGTCAGCAAGTGGAAACACATTAGAAGCAACAGCCTCAAAGCTGGCACCTATGTCTGATGCATTTCTTCCAGCGTTATGAAACTGTCCCAAATTCAGCCAAGCAAAAATTTTCACTTCAACAGCTTGTCCAAGACAAACAAACCAGTATGCAACTAGACAGATTTTTGAAAAGGAAAACAGTAGTGAGTAAATACTGTTTCCTATTGACACTAGAGAAGGTATAAGGATAGAAGGAGAAGAGAAGAAGGAGAAGGAGAAGGAGAAGGAGAAGGAGAAGGAGAAGGAGAAGGAGAAGAAGAAGAAGAAGAAGAAGAAGAAGAAGAAGAAGAAGAAGAAGAAGAAGAAGAAGAAGAAGAAGAAGAAGAAGAAAGAATGGTTTTGCAGCCACTGGGACTGGTTGAAGAAAATCCTCCTTCTAAAGGATGGGTTAACAGACTCATGAGAGCAAAGGAGGGGATTCATTTGCAACATGCAATTGTTGTGCTTTGAGTAGGTACTCTAAAATGTATATGTATCAGTGCATTTTCTCTTGGTTTTTATTCTAGCTCCAAACTTTTCTCTGCAAATTTATCCACGGAATTTTAGATGAAGAAAATTACTGAAGGCTATAAACAATGACAAGAAGAAATCATTCTTGACGTGACACACCAGGCCCATGTAGTGAAGTGCCATTGTACCAATCTCATTTCCAAGTGGAGGCTTCTAGGGGCTCTCAAGCCCTGAGGCATCATAGGAGCATGTTGACAGAACTATGACCGAAATAATAGTAGTCCATATCTCATGAAAATTTATTGCCTGCTGGGGTCTAAATAATTCATGCTTATTGTTGCACACATTTCCTGATGCAATTCTTAGAGATGGAGATTTTTAGATACTGATGTATTTTACCATAAGAGCTTTATGGGCTCGGAAACTTGGAAACAGAGTAGAAAACGTGCCTGAGTTCTTTACAGGGAAGATGAGATAGAAGTTGATATTTGTTCTTGTTTCTTTGGAGGTTTTTTCTTTTTTCATTGAAGAAGTTTTTCCTGTTACATTTTTAATGAAAACTGTATAAAAGATTAAATCATTCCTGCATCTTCTCAAAAGTTTCTTCCTTATAGTTGCCCTTTTCCTTTCCTCCTTGATGGGATTTGGCTTTTTGTGCCAGGATCTTTTTGCAGTCATTGCCCAGTTTCAGCCTGGTGATAACCACCTTGCTGGAGTGAATGCCCATGTGGAATGCCCGTGGTGCCATTAGCCTTTTCCCATTGTCCCCATTCAATGTAGATGACATACTTCTTCCTGTAAACCTTGACCACCCTGCCAATCTGCTGACCTCTACAATGTCCTCCTACAAACTGCACCTCATCATCCTTTCGGCAGGCCATAGACTGCACGTTGTATGTCTGTTTCGCCTCTTTGGAAAGAGAGGAAGATGTAATCTTCTGTGAATGTGGGAGGGTGAAGTGCCTTTTCCGGTTCTTGCTTTGTGACAAAGGGATTGACCTTCATTTTGGCGACTCCTGCTTCAGCCATAAAGGGGAAGAGACTTTGGATTTTCGAACCCATCAATTAGGCACTTTGCTATTTCCCTACATTGGAAAAAGAAAATGCCTGGCGCCTCAATATCCAAACGTCTTTCCAATAGCAAGAGTTAAAAATACCACGAGTCCTCCCCACCCCCAACCACCCCTGGCGCTAGCTGGTAGTAGATGTTGGGTTAAAGAGGAAAGTGATGCCTTAGGAATAAGAAACTCTTAGAAGGGTGGGTGACCTTTCTATATCTGGTGTCAGCAGGGCCCCATCTATATGACCCTGCAAAGAAGTTCAGTAGCACTGTATTCAATTAATAAAAGCAAACCTTTTGGATAACATATGTGCTTCTTTTTCCTTTTCCTACTTTTATGAGATTTTTTGCCTGAGAGACAGTCTAAAAGGAAGATAATAGGCTCTTGAAATCCCAAGGAGGAAGCAGTGATATTTTCAATAGAATATATTTCCATCTCCACCCACTGCAAACAAGTTAAATATTGTGTGACAGCGTCTAGGAAAAACTTGGCATCCTATTAAAAAAATACTGTCTGGTGTGGAATGGTGTGGAATAGTGGCAGCCTATTTTAGAGCATAAAATATTAACTTGGCATTAACCTTTTCAAAAGGGCAAAATGAGAGAGAGAGAGAGAGACTGAGACAGAGACAGAGACAGAGAATGACTGAAAGATAATCCAGACATCAACTCTTCTCGTATTGACAAAGCTAGGTTGTAGCTCTTTTGTTGAGTTGGCCAGGGGGCATATGAAGTTATTGAGTATGATTGAGAAGTCTCAGAGTCCATGTTGGTATCTTTGTTAACTTCAGGCAATCCCAGGTTCAAATTCCAGGAGGGTCAGGTCAGCCTTTCATCTCTAGGAGGTAAGCTGAGTGTCATATGATCTCTTTAACACTTTAGGATGTGGCTTTAAAGCCAAAGGACAAGGTATATACCAGAGTCCTGTACTCTTGTATATGGCTGCCTCTCTCTAAGTGAGAGGTATGTGCTAAACACCATGTTAGTTCTGTCTAGTTCCGTGTTGTTTTCTGGAAACTACCTCACAGTACCTTTCTTGTGGTGGAAATGACTATTTTGTCCTCTGAATGACCTTTGGTCAGAGTGAATTGGCCAAAGTACGGTGGGAATAGCGAGGCAAATCCATTCCTGGGGAGTCTGCTCTTTACTAGCCAACCTTGGCTCTAAGACTCCATTGTGGTTCTTTCCTTGCATCCTAACACTGTGTACAGCGTTTTTCACACAGCCTCCACTTCTTTTTCTTTCACTTGGGATCAATATTGTGTTGCTATATAAGGCTTACAGAGGCTTCTAATCTCCCTCCTATTTCTTTTCACACAAGCTGTCCTCCCCAGAAAAGACTTGCTCATTAGGCTCCTATCTCAGCTCTTCTTTCACAGAAGTCCTGGGCTTACAGGCTTCATTTGGATTCCAGCTCCTTCTCAGGAGCTTTGGTAATTACTATCTTGTCACCAACACTAACTGTTCTGAAAAATTAAATGAATGCGAGAAGAGCACCAACAATATTCCTCATATATTTCCCTGACACGTGGAGATGATCGTATATGAGAATCCTCCTGTCAGGTCTCTAAAGATCATACTTGCTAACAAGTATGGCCCCTGAAGGAACGTGTATGCTTCCTTTACCTCTCTAACCTTCCAGACCCAAATATCTGATATAAATTTCCTACAGGCGTGATAGACTAGTTCACAGCAGGTGTTGTAAAGCCAACTTCTTCCTGCTGTGCTTCATAAAGGACAAATACCCCAGAGCCCTCTTGTGTCTGAAAGCAGACACATAGCAGGTTGTGTTGTAGTAAATATCAAGGAAGAAATGGGAGAGGAAGCATAGCATTTGTTGACCACGCTGGTCTGTGTCTTGGCTATGTAGTCAGACTTAGTATCCTGCTAGAGCAAGACCTTGGCAAGACATTTAGCATTTCTTAGCCTGAGATTTCTCATGGGTACCACTGGGATAATTGTAGTATTTACCTTTAGGCTTGTGGTGATTAAATGAGGTAATTTACTATAGTCCTTGCTATAGGGTATATAGCAAATATTGGCATTATTACTACTTTTTGAAAAGTACTTATTATTGTCAGAACACTTCCCATGCTAGCTTGCTAGTGTGGTTGAGCATGGGAGAATTAGCTCCATTCTGAATTTCTAGAGATCCTCTTATGTGCTTAGATAGCAGATTTATAGCCCCACTTCCTTTTTACCCTCCTGCTATCTTCAAAGGATCCCAGCCTCACTATATTTTCATGTATTTCTTCTGGAAATGTAGGAAGTCACTACCAAAAATGCTTTAAGAGAAAAAGAGAAGACTAAGACAAAAAAAAATATATTGACAGCTACTATCTCTCATGGGCAAGTGATATGCATGTTATCTTTAATCATCTCAAAAGATGGTGTACAACAGAGTTCTGTGCTGCTCAGATTGTTGATTTTATGGGCAGCTTGTTTCGTTAGCCGTTAGCTAGGTGCAAAGGATTCAGCAATTTTTATCTAAGAACTGAATTTGATGATTTGATAACTGTTTCTCTCATATACTTTCAAAATGCCCCCCCCCGCCATTCCCAGGCATATGACTTATGCTAGAGTTAAACTAGTGGATGTGGCCATTTCTCTTGCCATGTCCTTAAGAGACATGAGGCGCAGCGTTTTTCTTTGGGTGTCATTTCAATGCAACAGTGATGAGTTCACAGGGTTAGTAGGAAAGGGTGTTGCCCCCTTCTACTCAGCCTTCGTGTGTAACAAATCTGGGCAGAACATTCAACTGCTGTGCTCTGAATTCTCCTCCTCACTGAATTGGAAGAAAGTTTGGAAGTCTGGAGGACTCCCCTGAACTTTTAGGTTGAACAAAATAACACCATGACAAGTTGAAGTGATTTGCATCTGTTTGAGGTTGATGGGAGCGTTCCACATCTAAGTGTAAACACGGCAGATGCCAGCCAGTGCTTTTCCAAGACAGAAAATGGTGCAAGAACTAGTCATGCTTCTTGCATGCATACAGCCTCCGAAACTCAGAGTTGTTACAGTGTGCCAAAGGCTCCTTCACTTCTACCCTAGTGGAAACAAATATTATTTACAGAGAGAAAGCACAGCATTTAATAGTGCCTCTGCCACCTAACACTGACAAAATAACAAGAGGCCATGCATGTACTGGCTCATTTTGTTTTTCATTTTTTCTAGCAGTGCAATCCTTCAGGAAACAGCTCAGGTGTGCTGCTTCATGATACTAATATTGCATATTCCCAGGTCTATAACTAGAACAACAACTTCCAACTCTCAGCCTACCAGGGTCTTGCTCCTAATTACTTGGATTTTTTGTTTTTTGTCATATTTGGTGTCTACAATTCTGTTTTCTGGAGCTGAAATCAAAGTTTGCATCTTTAAATGACAGACTATAGGCATTAAGAAGTCCCACTAAAGAAAGCTGAACAAATGTGTGGGTATCAGGGGAAAAAATTCTTATTTTGGTTAGGCCAGTGAATATAGAGAACTTGAATTTTTATTTTATTATCAAAATTAATTTACTTATTTTTAGTGATCTTTTTAAGAGAAATCATTACGATTTTATTGTCTTTTTCCCCCACTTCCAGCTTTCTTTTCTTTTTTTAAATTGTATTTTATTGTCAGGGTAATGTATAGAGGGGTTATAGTTACATTCATCAGGTAGTGGGTACATTATTTCTTGAAACCTGATACCCTTTTTTCATGTTTTTGTCCCATTTTTCCTCCACAACCCCTCTCAATCATCTTGTTATTCCCCTTCCCTATTTCAAATAAACAAATAAATGTATATCTAATACACCAGAAAACAAAGTCAGATATGAAACATGAGATAAAACAAGGGGGGAAAACAAGAAAAGAAGTAACCCCATTCATAAGGAAATGGAAAGACTTGGAAAAAATCATACCAAGTGAAGTAAGCCTGACCCAAAGGAGCATAGGCTCTATTGTTTCCTTCATTTGTAATAACTAGTATACATCTAGGCTTTTTCTAGGCGACAATCACAATAGCTCAAAAGCTATGTGCATATGGCCATATAGGATGAGACTAAGCAAAATGAGCTCTAGGATATGGAAACAAGAGATTCATCTTTGTGATTGTAATTCTGAATTTTTAGTGATCTGGAGGTTTAAACTTAGGGATTATCTCTTGTGCCTCCTCCAGTTCTCTTTGCTCTGATTATTATTGAGTTTGGGTCTTACTTATTTTTCCCCTAGGCAAGCCTGGATATGATTTCCCCAGTCTCTGCCAATCAAGTAACTACTAGCTAGGATTTGAAACCCTGCCTTGAAGGGCTGACTTTGCATTGTCTGCAAGTTGAGTCAGTCCTAAAGAGGCTTTATTCATTCACATTGGCCATCTCTTTTTTAAAGATAGACTTGTTTTGCTTAGGTCAAAGGAGTTGACAATCACTACTACACTGTTGGTGTGAGTACACATTCATTCAGCCACTATGAAAAGCAGTATGGAAGTTCCTCAAAGACTAAAATAGAACTCCCCTATGACCCAGCAATTCCACTACTTGGCATTTACCCAACTGTCCAGAAGCAAGGACATACTAAATCCACTAGTACAACAATGTTCATTGCAGCACTATTTACCATAGCAAAGATATGGAACCAACCCAGATGCCCCTCAGTTGATGAGTGAATCAACAAGATGTGGTATTTATACACAATGGAATTCTATGCTGCTGTCAGAAAAAATGACATTGCCCTATTTGTAAGGAAATGGAGAGACTTAGAAAAAATCATATTAAGTGAAGTAAGCCAGACTCAAAGGAACATAGCTCAATAGTTTCCCTCATTTGTCATAATCGGTAGAAACCTTGGGTTCTCCTAGCAGAGATTTACAATAGAACAAAACCTAGATACATAAGGCCACATAGTATGGTGCTAAATGAAAGGACGTCCAGGATATAGAAACAAAAGCCATATAATGAGTGATTGCTGTCCTTAATGTACTATGCTATCTCTCATCTCTTTTTCTATCCCTTGGTTATCTCATATTTTTACAGTATTTCACCTTGTTATCTGATATATTGGATATATGCTTGATGGGTTATTTGAAATTGGATAGGGAAGGGGGGAAAACAACATGAGAGGTGTGGGGGGAAGGAAATGGGGACCAAGACATGAGAAAGGGTATCAATGTATGTGAAGTAATGCACCTTCTATCTGGTGAATATAATGTAACCCTTCTATTAATTATAATAAAAATATATGAAAAAAAGGAGTTGATAACTGTTTTTTTAGCCTGAAGGTGAGACTATACATTGAGGAACTCTTTCATGCATATTGTTAAATTCATTAAAAAAATGGATTTGTTTTATCCAGAACTCTTAATCTTTTTATTGCTACCAAGAAAACCCCAAATGGGCAGGTAATGACACTTAGTTTTTCTTCCATGGAAGCTAATAGACTTGAGACCCTGCAAAATAATGTTGCCTAAAAAACCTTCTCCCCTCTTGGTTGGAGAGAGATAGTCACAGATGTTGGAGAGAGAAGAGGCCTTGGGGCGGAAGCAATTTCCTTGCTTCCTTTTCCACTCTTTCACCCCATGAATACCCACATTTAAAACTGCATGAGATTTGTTTTGTTCTTATTTGATATTTGAAAGTAGATCAAATGTTTGTGGAAAAAAATCACCGGATTGGCGGTTCTAGAGACTAAAGTGTCCCGGAAGCAATGCAAGCCCGGAAATATCCTACTTTTTCTATTTATTTTGGCAGCTTTACTTAAAACTAGTAAGATCTGGTGTTCATGCTACAACTGAAACTTCCCCAAGCAACATGAAACAAAAACACCTACTACATTTGATTTTAACTGTTTGAGAAAAATAGTGTTTCATTTTCGAAAAAGATTATAAGACCCCCAAATAAAATATTACCAGTTCTTTATGTAAGAGAGACAAGCTATGATTTAAATTGAAATTACTCAAGAACTAGGGGTCTAAGTTAGAAGTGATCGTTGATCACCCAGTTCTCTTATGTCACATGCTTGAAAATCTTCTACCAAAACACCAAGCAGGCTTGGGGTTGGCAAGCTTGGCTTGACCTTTTAAGTGTTATGAGATTTACTTCTACTTCAGGAGACTTCTTTTTGTTACAGCTCTGCATTTCAAAAGTAAGTACAATAAGATAATAAGATTAGCTAGTACTTCAGTAGTGTATGTATGTATGCATATATTTTTTCCATTCACATATATATTATATACATACATTGTATATAAATCTTAGGGCCTCACAGCTATTATGGAAAATATTTTTTATCCCAGTTTGAGAGATGAGGAAACTGAGGCATAGGTAAGTTAGATTATTTGCTTTGCTAGTTAGTGACAGATTCATGATTTAACTCAGGCAGTTTGACTCTACATTCTGTGACAGTGTGACTCTGCATTCTCTAAATGACCATACTGAACTGTTTCTCAAATACTTATAGTGCTCCGTCATGCTTCACATTGCTTTTCACATTATTTTTATGCTCATGAATCTATATGTATCCTAATTAGTTTTATACACAATCATCCATTTTCTTTAGGAGAGACATTTGAAATTGAAAGATAGAAATTTTAATTCATTATTAATATTCTACTCACTTCAAGGGGACTAATCAATAAATAGCATTGACTATAAAGTATTTAGCCAGCTTCAACCTGTGACTTATTCTGTACTTTCTTTGCATCCTATGTAGGAACAGTAGAATTATTTTATCTCAGCAATGTGACTTCTTTTTTTTTTTTGCCAGTCTTGGGGCTTAAACTCAGAGCCTGGGCACTGTCCTTGGAGACATTTTGCTTAAGGCTAGTACTCTGCAACTTAAGCCACAGCACCACTTCCAGTTTTTCTTTGTATGTGGTACTGTGGAATTGAACCCAGGGCTTTATACATGCTAGACAAGTACTCTACCACTAGGCTTGCTTCCAGCCCCAAAGCATGTTTCTTTCTTTCCTTCCTTCCTTTCTTTCCTTCCTTCCTTCCTTCCTTCCTTTCTTTTCTTTCTTTCTTTCTTTCTTTCTTTCTTTCTTTCTTTCTTTCTTTCTTTCTTTCTTTCTTTCTTTCTTTCTTTCTTTCCTTAATAGAACTCAACCTCTTCTGAATAAAATGACTGGCCAGATGGTTCAGCCATCATTATGGCTTTTGTCTAATCTGAGAAAACAGGATCCACTTTTCAATCGTAGTTACAGAGGTCTGGCATGGATTTTGCCATGCTTCTAATGGGATCTCTACCTCCTGGATTTAGCTTTGGGCAATGCCTTTACACTGGAGGGATTCCATGTTCTCAGTGAGCCACTGAAGAAGAATAATCCTGAAGTAGAAAGCATGGCAGGAGCATGACAGATTTTTTTTTTATATTATGACTTCTTCAAAGTGGACCACTTGGATGACATATTTTGCTTGGTTTTGCCTCATTTTCTCATCCCAAGTGTCATCACTGTCTTCCTTGAGCACTTTTCTCTTGTACCCCTTCTTAGCACCTACAGTTCTCAATCAGAATGCTGTTGAGAGGTTTTGTTTTCTTTTCTAGGAAGATTCCCCTCCAGTTGATTAAGTTAAAGGAAGTGAAGGAGATGCTATCTACAAGCCTAATTTCTGTATTCTTTCTTGCTTTTCTTCACTGTCAGGGAAAACTGCAATTCTTTTAAAAAAAACTGGAATTTTTGTTTTATTCATTTCCTTTATTTCGCCACAGAAAACTGTCAAATCATTGGTCTTCATATGTCCATTTCTTTCCTGCTCCTTTCCTTTTGAAATTCTGTCCTAGTTGATTTTATTTTGATTTGCTGTTGTCTGCTGGTGAGAAGGAAATAAGCTTAGAGTCTAAGTCCATCAACCCATTTGCAGATCTCAGTGTCTGTCTTTAAAACGAAGGGATTGAGCTAACTGACTTCTGAAACCTCTTCTAGCTCTAACAATGTGGTTTTGGTGTTTTACAAAAGAGAAACTCTTAGATTGTGGATATAAAATATTCTAAGTCTGTATTCATATAAAGTGGGCTAGGAGAAGTGAGAAGGGAGTCAAAAAGAGAGAAAGAAAGTATATGTGTGTGAGAGAGAGAAGAGGAAGAAGAAGAAGAAGAAGAAGAGGAACAGGAGGAGAAATAAGAGAGATACATAACCAAAGAGCTGTAGTTTGACATCAGGAGTCTTCTTTATGGATTGATGATTGTGTCTGCTTTTTTACCCCCCAAATTTAAGGGTATTTAAAGGTTCCACTTTCAGTATCTGAAATATGACTATACTTGGAGATAGTGTCTTCAAGTGAGGGTCATTTTTAACCCAATCTGACTTTTGTCCTTACACAAAGAGGATACTTGGACAGAGGACTATAAACAAAGGAAAGATAACACAGATACTGGAAAGGAACCCGAGTCACATCCTTCCTGATATTTGGAATTTGGATTTCCAGTCTCCAGAGCTGTGAGCAAAAGCATGCCTGTGATTGAAACTGCTGAGTCTGTGGTTCTGTGGTTCTGATTATAAATGAATGCATCCTGTATGTCAGATATGAAAAAGTGCAATGAAAAGGCAAAAACAGTTCAGTGGCCTCTTAGAGGTTACCTCATAGGCCTTTATGTAAATACCTGTTGTCCTTTGGCCTAAACCCTGGACTTGAATAAGAAAACGCAGCCTCTGGTGACATTGCAGAAAAGGAAATCTGGGAACTTCTATGACACAACTCAGTTTTGCTGAGAATTTGAGGCTAATATTTAACTCTGAATATATATTGACACAGGCAATTTCTTCCATAACAGATTTGCATAAAAATTTTAAAAGACATCTGAAAGTCCTGATTTTTATTCTGAGTTCTTTCTATTTTGGTGGAGAGAAAGGAGAAGAAATGTCTGTCTGTCTCTTATAATTTTTTTTCTAATTTTGATTTTCTTTCACATTCTTTGAACTTTCTCAGGCATTAAATTTTCCTGTTCCATTTTTTTTCCTGTTTCATTTTTTTTCCTTCATGTTTATTAGCTGAAATCTACAACAGGTTAATTCAAAACATTCATGGTCTAGCTTCTCGGGGCCACCCGTCTTCATTTCCTTTACAACATGTCTTGCTTTTCTGTATTGCTCCTCTCTCATCTTGGTCTCTGTCTGCTTAGTCCTTCTGTTCTCCATTTTCCTTCTGTGCCTCTGTGTTCACAGTTCCTAGCTCCCGTCTGTCTCCCTTCTCTGCTCTTTCTTCTTTTCTCTGCCAGGCTGACTTGCTTCTGTCCCCTCTTGCAGCTCCCCTCGTGGGCGTGTCTTTGGCCTACCTTTCCTTCTCCTCTGGGGCTTCGATTTCTTGTTGGTAGATGGGGGTGGAGACTGTAAACATCACAAAAACAATTGCATTGAGAAGAGTTGGTTCCCACTGTGTCCCTGAAGACATGAGTCCGCCCAGGACGCCCGGGTTCCATAGGTAGCTGAAAGCAGCACGGGTGCAGAAGAGGGCCCCTGCACCTCAGCCATGAATCCTGGCATTCCAGAACTAAGGGACTCATCTCTGACACCCACTTCCTCCCCAGCCTAGACACTGACAGGCACAGGATCGTATTGGAAGAGAAAGAACGAGTGTGCCTTTGCCTCTTCTTGCACGCCTTCCTGCCTTGTCCCACCAAGTTCTTCTGTGGCTATTGCTTCCTGCCTTACTGTGGGCGACTGTGTGTTGTGTGTTCTGGGTCCTGAGTGGTCCCCTTGTAAGCCCTCTGGTGACACTGCCACTAAGCCACCGTGGTCCTTCTTCACCCTTCAACCTATGATTCAGGATCAGGCGGCAGCAAAGATGTCATGAACTATTGGTGTCTTGTTCTTTTTCTAAATTTTATTTTATTGTTGGGGCAATATTATAGAGGGGTTATCATTACATTCGTCAGGTAGCGGGCGCATTACTTCTCACCCATTGATACCCCTTTTCATGTTTTTGTCCCCCTTTCCTTTCCCCACCCCCTCCCAATCATCTTTGATTTTAAGTAGTTATGCCAAATGGGTTTCAATCAACAATGCATTGATTTTGATCACTGTTACCCCTTTCTTCCTTGTCCTCCATCCTCTCAGTCCCTTCCATACCCTTAAGTTATGTACTACCTTCAGAACAATGTTAGTTTTGACTACAGAGTTTAATAATGCATGTTGGTTTTTACAAAGTCCCCCAAGAGACCTAATGGTCCTTTCCTTACTCATCTTCTTTCACTTTTTTTTCTTCTTTCTTTCTCTCTTTCTTTAGCTCTTATTATTTCTGCTTGAGGATTACCATTTTATTTTGGTACTGATATTTATGTTTTTGCTCACTCATTCAACAAAAGTTGAATCACATGACCAACGTGTATCAAATGTTTTGTGTGTTTCTACCGGTATCATTGGTTCTTCCTTGTCATACTTGCAGAAAAAAAGACTTCAGCAAAATTTGATCATTAGAAAGTCCTAAGTGTTCTTTAAATCACAGAAATGTCTATCATCAATGTGTTTAATTTATATTTGCCATTGAATGGCAATTTCAATTAATTTCCACTAGAGACTCTATTTTTTTTGTGCACCACTGCAGAATCCCAAGGCTGACAGGTTTTATTATTGATGATGATTATGAAAGACATTAATACTGACCCAACAGTAATTTGTGCAAGCACATGAAAAGCATATTGAAGGATATGCATTAACATAGTTAATTTTGACAACACTCTATTGTGGTAGATCATGTTATGAATGGATAAAACTGAATCTTGGCTAGAATAAGTTATTTGGCTAAGGAACCTTTGCAGGTGACTTCAGTTTTTGTCTGATACAAAGCCTACGTTCCCTCACTGTGCTCTGCCATCTCCTAGTTACCAGATTGCCAGAGCAGTGCAAGAATGATAAGGATAGACAGATAATCCATCCCATTATTGAGAATGGAGTTGTCTTTTGTCCTGTCAGCCAGGAAAACTGTGGTATAGAAGTTCTGTTTGGCCCATCCAAGACAGAAGTAACTTGTAAAAGACAGAGATTACTTGAGGACAGTTGGATCTCACCTATGAAGGCTTACCTTTTGAGTCTTGGGCATATCAGTGTGGCGCTGGGCACGGACAGAGCGGGCAGACTTGGCAGGCTTCAGGGGGGCACAGTACATCTCCAGCCTCCTCAGATCACAGCTCCGGAAGCAGCACTCATCCACGATGCCTGTCTGAGGTGCTCTCCGACTGCTGGAGCCATAGCCAGTGGGCTTGTCTGCAATGATCAGACATAATGACCTGATGTTAAAGTGGAATCTGTCTGTCATCCAGGCCTGACACCTTACATTATCTATTGACCCCACATTATCTATTCAATCCTCCATCATCTCAACTTCTTCTTGAAGCTTTCCTAACCATGCCTGACACCACAGGTCCTTTAGCATTCAAGTAGCTCCTTGAATTGATCCCATGCTCATTAATTCACTGACTACACATTTGACTTTTTGTTAATTCTCCCCATGTTCCTGGTAAATTGTGATCAAGAATATTGCTTATATGCCATCCTAGCTTTTCCATATATAGTGGACTACTTGGAAATATAGTTTTGCTTTAAACTTTGTCTTAACCTACTTATTTAATTCATTTCTCAAAAATTTGTAAGGTATAATATTATATTTTGGCATGGGTGAGCATTTTTACAAAGATCAACTCAGGATATTTAGGTTATCTGTCTTCTCAAACATTTGGGAAAGGACATCCTCTTCAATAAATGATACTGAAAATAATGACTGTCCCTAATCCTTGTAGCAAATGTGTATAGTTTTTATATGTAGGGTACCTCAATTGTTTGTTTCTTTTCCCTAACTGCTTCCACTATAAAATCAGGTTGGATATGGAAGAGGTTTCAAGTCTCCAAAATTTTACTCATTTTATTTGTATGAAAACAGACTTTCAGACTGACTTACTTAAATTTCAGTATACTTGCTGCCAAGTGCAAGTGCATCGTCAAGAGACCTGATATATAACTCTGAACAAATCACCAAAACTTTCGGGGTTTCAGTTTTCCCATTTGTCAACTGGACTTAATTAAATCTTCCTGGTCAGAACTGAGGATGAAATGAAATTGTATTAGATGAAATAAATGTATGCAATAGTGCCTAGCATAATCCCTGAAACCTACTCTTCACCTGTAAATAGCCTTTGCTTAGTCTTCTGTGGTCCATGAAAACTCATTCAGAAGCTTGGAATGTAGAAAAGATAATAATACCAATGAGGAAGGGGGTCCTTCTCCCTTCACCACAGAAAGACCAGAACATTGTCCTTGTGTTCTTTTTTTTATTTTATAGAATTACTTCTACACCAAGACAGAGCAAACTAAATTGGTGGCCCTCTTTCATGTGATTCTAATTGCCCTGACGGAATACCATGAATCAAGTTTTTATTTTTTTTTTTAATATTTTCCAACCAATTAGACCTCTTTACTTGGCAAGTAAGTTTTAGTTTGGTTTTATTTTGCTTTGTTTTGGGCATACTTTTTAACTGGTTCTGGCATTAAAAGAAAGGGCCAAACAGGCTCATGTAGATCTTCTCATGTACCTTAATTGTCAACTAGGAAATCTTTGGTTAAGCCCAATCTCACCTCTACTCCAGTATAGAAAACAGATAAAATATGAAGCTGCATTAGTTCAGGCAAGGTTAGGGAATCCAGATCTTAGCTTCATCTCATCTTCCTTACTATCTTTTGGTGGTAGGTTTTCTCTACTGATAAGTAATGTCTTGACTTCAAGGAAGAAAATGTGTGAAGCCTCCGTCTATGTAACAGTCAGACATAGTTTCCACCTTAATTCCCAAGCCCCAACAGCATCATGTTAAATAAAACATCTTCCGTTCATTCACTAAAACCTATTATACTTAAGAATGGAGATTAGGAAGTCAACCCTGTCATGTGTATTTTGCACTTCCTCAGTGGGGGTGATGATGGCCAAACTAGCTTGGCTGCCTTGATGCTGGAAAGGCCAGTCATTCATGGCATTCTCTAAGAACCTAAATGTTTTCCTGATGCTTGGCACAGGAACCTGGTGGCTGCTTCCCTGTGTAAGGCAGGTTTATTGTCATTCTGAGGGCAGCTGGAGGTAGTAACTTATGTAGAGTTCATTTGTGGTCTCTCTGGCCAGGACTTGCTGCTCTCTCACAACAAACCCTGTGGGCTCCTCGTGATAGTGGAGGAGCGAGGCAGCTGGTCCCAACTGGAGCCCCAGAAATGTGTGCACTGGCCATTGGAGAGAAGTCTAACTCAGAAGTGGACTTGCTTTTGCTTGCCAGCCAGGCCTGGCAAGCAGAGGTTCGACTGGTCCCCTGAGCAATGTAAACAATGTTTTTTGTTGTTTTTTTTTTTAATAATCTTTTCCTGGGACTATAAATTAGAGGAAAGTTACAAATGGGCTTACATGGTTCTTTGTAATCCACAAAGGACTTTGACATTCTTTTTGGTAACAGGGTAGCTAGTCAAGAATGGTGTATATACTTGGTTTTCATTTTTTTTTTCCTCTTGGGGTACGAAGAAAGGAATAGGTGAGTCGGCCTGTTTTGTTGCAAGTAGGCTGGTAGTCTCTTTCAGGTGATGAGTGCTGTTTGTTGAGATGAGAAATTTCGAAAGGAAGACATCCGTTGATTATGGTAATTTGATGTTTGGGGTGGGGTTCTAGGAGTGGGTCCAGAAACTTTCAAACTTAGCCAACTCAGAAACAACTGATTTCGAAACTCGAGCTCATGAGTCGAAAACAGAGAGGTTTAAAGAGATTTGGGAATTCTAAGACCATTTCCATTTTGAGCACCTCTAACTTAATCTTGTTTCTGAGATTCTTGCTATGACAAGAGCAATCAATTTTCTCCTTGGTTTGAGAGAGAACATTCTGTTGTTGGTGTTGGTACTGCTGTTCAAACTCAGGACCTTGAACTTGGTAGGCAAGCACTCTACCACTTGAACCATGTCCCACCCAGCCCAGCAAGGAGCATATCTGAGCACTGTGTATTCCATTTTTGATGACTGCCAAGAGCAGTTCCTGCGGATCTGTTTCCTCTCATGAGATAGATAGTAATCATCTATCATCTCAACAAAAATAACATACCCTGCACACCTGTTTTCTTGTCTCTTTCAGATGAGCTCAGAGTTTGATATGGTTCAGTCTTTAAAGAAACTTTTAGTCTAGGCTTTTAACCCTATATTTTTTAGTCCAGAAGCTGGTAAATTGTAGAACATCATTTTAGGACTTAAAAAAATAACATTCTGCAAGGAAAGTTGAGCTTATATTCGCATTTGTTTTCTGAAAAGTTATTGAAGCAGTAGTATATGGAGTTGGATTTTCCCATAAATATAACTATCAGTGGTCACTAGCTACCAGAATTCTAGAAAAAGATTTTTTCTTTTCTATTTTACAATGCCTACAATGGGCACATTGTTTCCTATTCAGAATATATGAATATGACAAGTGTTTACCTACGCCTTTTAAAGTTTTAATTCACTCTTTGAAGAGTCCTGTAGGCTTGATTTCTAGTTTACTATTAGGGTAGTCAATAAACAAAAGAAGTTTCTCACTAACAGACAGAATATATCTGTAAGACAGTTTTGTCCTTCATTTCAAATGCTTCACTGTCCTCTTTTTCTCCAGTGCCACAATAAATACATTTCCTGTTATGCACTAAAAAAAGAAGCATGACACAATATAGTTTATTGGAAAGTCAATAAAATAATTTTATGTAGTGTCTATTTTGATAAAAATGATATTTTAATGACTTCCAAATTATAGCTAATTTTACTCACTAGTTTTTAAATGAAACTTAATTGTTACATCCTTGCCTTTTAATGGTCTTTAAAAATGGAGGAAGATAAACAAATACAGTCATGGTATATAATATATACTATGTGGAAAATGAACTATGTAACCTGTGGGCAAAGCCAGAAGGGGGAAAATGGGGGAAGCAAAGAAAGGGATAACCTTTTCCAAAAACAATTATATTAATTATCTGATTTATGAAATACTACACCATAATAATAACAATGAAATAATATTAAAAGAAAAAACCCTTCCCCATTATGTAATTCTGCTCTGGTAGGCAGAATCAAGATTGGAAGGTGCTTGAGAAACAAAAAATGCCTTAATATAGGGAAAATAGTTTTTTTTTTTTTTAAGAAAAAACAATTTGAACACAACCATGTTACAAACAGGATAGACTTATTCAAAAAGTAATGAATAGTGCCTTGCAGAAAGCAGTTAAATAAAAGCTATAAGGACACCTGTCATAGTTTCTAGGAACAGATTCCTGTATTAAACCTTGTGAATATCTGTGGTGGGTTTTCCTGTTCCAGAGGTTCTATGAAGAAAAGGAGAAGAAAATTCAGATAGGCTAAATATTGGGTATGATTAGAAGCCATTTGCTTTGGCTTTGAGAATGAGGTTCACATAGTTTCAAATTTAGGTGGCAAAAATTTGTGTTCGGTTTATCATTTGAATTTTCTAAGGTACTTCATTTTTCATGACCCTTCCTCAGTGCAAAAGTAAATGACAGATGGCTTGGATAGTTCCTTCTAAAAGGAGGTGCAGTCCTAGCATTCGATCATACGGATGTTATGAAATGTCTACATACTCACTCAGATGTTAGGGAAAACAAGCGTGTATGACAGTCCACAGATGTTTTTCTTGCTGATAAAGCCCTAACACTGAAAATTTACATATTTATCTTTTTTGTCAGAAGTTTTGCTTCAGATATTTCCTAGTATGTAGACCAAAGTATGACTTAGCAGGCAAGTTGACCACCAGTTAACCTAAACTCTGACTCTCCTATGAGTTGACATCCTATTTAGTCATGATGCACTGCTACAACTTGAAATTTGGCCAACAGAATTCTGATGGCTCAACAACTAGCTTCTGTAATAGCAGTACTTCCCTTTGAATAATACATGGTCAAAGAAGTAATTTAATAATCTTCAGGGTAAACTTGCTAATTACAAAGGTTTAGGATAGAATCGCGGCATCATCAAAACTATACCAGTGAGCTGAGTCTCACATTTTGTCATGGATCTGAGAGACTTACACTTCTCCATTGCTGCAAAAAATGCAAATGATGCTGAAATTCAGCTTCTTGAATGAGGAGTGCTAGCTCTTCATCTACTCTACCAGCTTCTTGAATGAGGAGTGCTAGCTCTTCATCTACTCTACCAGTGTTGCATTTGTTTCTAGAAATGAAGTAGAAACACTTTTTGACTTTGATTTCCTTGGAAATTTCCTCTTTGGCTTAGTGAGAAAGGTTTTTCACTATTTTTACCTTTCCCACTGGAAAGAGAAAACATGGATTTGAAAAATCAGTAATGTCAAATGCAAACATTTCCCAATACTTACATGCTTACTTTATATAAAGCTAAATGTAGCTTTTCTTAAATACTAAGTATATGTATATATTCAGTTTTTCAATACTTACATATTTAGGGATATACTTAGTTTTGAAGATATATATTTGTTACTCCTTGAGTTCCAAGGACTAAAACTATTCACTAGAAGTTTGCTCATGCAAGAAGATTCCAAAGTGGCTCATTTCTAAGAAAGCAGGATACAAGATCATTCAGGTTGGGTCTTTAGGGCTTTTTCTATAAAATTCTCAATTATATGACAGGTAGAAATGACAAATGGGATTTTTAGCTAATAAATGAATTTGCACTTAATTTGACTAACTGAGGATTGATTGTACAGCTGAGTATCACAATTAAAATATCTAAATCCAGAAAATCAGGTTTCTCCTACTAATTATTTACTTCACATATCTCAACACATTGACAATTTAGAATAATTGGCTTCTTGAGGCAGTATTTCTCTGTGGTAAATCTTATCTATTAAAATTAATTAAATTGACATAATATAGCATGGGATATTAGTAGAAAAGTTGTAAGGAAATGTGTTTAATACTTTTTATAACCTATACTGTGGTTTGTACTCAGGGCCTCATGAAACTGTCTACATATTAGCATTTCAGTTTTTTTGTTACTGTTCTAAGGTTTAAACCCTGGTCTTATACATGTAAGTATAGAGCATACCATTGGACTGTTCCCCCATACCTATCACTTTAGCATTCAATTTTTCTTTCTTTTTTTTTTAAATGTTTTAGCAATAGGGTTTTTCTATATAGCTCAGGCCTGCTTTAAACTTTTGATCCTTCTGCCTCAGCTTTACAAGTGCTGGGATTACAGAATCAGTTTAGTGTTCAGTTGTGGAAATAGAAATCACTTCCCAATCTTTCCCACATTAATGGCTTTCCATAATTTTTTAATATGATAATACAATTACCCAGACTTTAAATACAATTTATTTGTATTTAAATAAATGGCTAATATTGCCTGAACTTAAACTCTTTTGAGAGTTAATATTGTATTTTTAGTTTTTTCTGTGGAAATCATATTTTATTTGAAATAACTATTGCAGGACACATAGCAGTGAACTTAGTAAAGATATGTGAAATAGATTTTATTGGTATTCACATCACTATGTGCTTAAGATAACATGAGTACAGACATATATATTCTCTGATACATATCAGAAAATTAGTACCAAAATCAGTACCAAAGTTTGAATGAACGATTTTAAAGAAATTGTGTGTGTGTGTGTGTGTGTGTGTGTGTGTGTCTGCCTGTCTGTCTGTCTGCCTGTCTGTCTGTCTGTCTGTCCTGCCTTGCACTTTGCTAGTGGCCCTGTACATTTCTGCTTTTTCTGTGGAAGGATCTTTCCAAGTGAGATTGACCTTTGGCATCTGTAAAAGTGAATACTGAGAAAATGTTCTCTTTTCTATGAACTGGGTGTAATAAACTTTTCTTGAAAACCTATCAAACTTAGGCATTGATTTCACTTTTGGCCTGTGTTAATTTTTAATTGCCAGTGTTGGCTGGTCCCACTACCTCTCAATTGGAGGAGGTCATCTTTTCTAGGAATCATGGCCCTGTATAACCTGCCATTGCCCCTGCCCTCTTAGTATCTTTTTCTCAGCTACAAAATCCCCAGGATCCAAAAGACCAAAGTCTTCCTGTTACTCAACCAAGTCAATGTTTATATATCTCTGGGTCTAAAAGGAATGTAGAAGAGTGTTTGGAGCTGTCATTTCTGGACAGCCTTTCTTCTTTTGGAAGCCCAACTCAAGGGTAGGTGTGAAAGGTTACTGTTCAGCTCACCTTGGTCTTTAAGGCCAAGGAGCTAATATGTAAAGCCTAGGGACAAAGACAACAGGAGATTCAAAGCAGAAATATGACTGTTTTAAGACTCTGTGGAGAGATGGTCTGACTGAGTGGGAAGCAGTGTGATGTATTACTTTAGCCTAATACAATGCCCTTGAGGATGAGCATCTTGCCAGGACAGCACAATTTACTAGCTTAGGTCCTTTTCCAGGCTTGAAGGAGGTGGATATAGCCAAGAAAATTACACTCTGGAAAGAGAAATGCTGTGCTATACAGAAATGCTGTCCTCGGAGAGTGTTTGGTTTATCAACGTCTAGGGTGAAAGATAATCAAATGCCAAGAGGTCATTTTTATGTTTGAATTGTTTTAGTGATGACTGCTGTGTAAGTTAGCTACCATTTTCTAGTTAGGCAAGTTCTATAATTTTCAACATGATATAGAATCTGAATTAGCCAGTTTACTAATGACCTTACATTTGGAAAAGGCCCTCAAATTTTCTAGGACTTGTATTCTCACATGTAAGATGGACATACCATAAACACCTCCTAGACCTGTTGGGCAAATTAGATAGAATGTGTATAAAGTGCTTGTACAATATCTAACAATCAGTAAGTAAATGTTGATTGGTTGTGTTATGAAGTCAAGTTTCTCAGCATACTTTGCTAAGCAGGTATCTTTTGTTTCACTCTTAAAATGCATTCCCAATTGGTGACTTATGCTTGTAATTCCAGCTACTTATGAGGCTGGGATCTGAGGATCAAAATTCTGAGCAAGCCCGGACAGGAAATTTCTGTGAGACTCTCATCTCCTATTAACCATCAAAAAGTTGTATCTAGAATGAAAAGCTCAGGGACAGCACTTAGGCCAAGTACAAGCCCCACCACACACACAGAAAAAGCATTCCTCTGCAAAAGCTTGATCAGAAAAGACGGCTTCTTGGGGCTGGGAGTTTGGCCAAGTGGCAGAGTGCTTGCCTAGCATGCATGAAGACCCGGGTTCAATTCCTCAGTACCACATACATAGAAAAAAGCCAGACGGGTGCTGTGGCTCAAGTGGTAGAGCTCTAGCCTTGAGAAAACCCAAGGGCAGTGGTCAGGCACTGAGCCCAAGCCCAAGACTGGCAAAAAAAAAAAAAAGATGGCTACTCTAGACAGAGGTGGGCATTCTGCATTAAAATAAATGAATAACTATTTCCTTGAAAAAATATCCAAATTTGATGTGATATATATATATATATCATTCTAAATAATTTTACTGCACATATTCTGTGAGACTGGATCATTAGTTTCAATAAGCCAATGTTAGATGGGCTTTATTTGAACTCTTGCTACCTTTGATCTTTTTCCTAAATCACATAGAGGTTCAAAACAAAAAAACCCACTACCTTTTCAGTATCCATCTTTCTTATTTCAAAACAGCTCTATGAGGCATAAGACGGAAGTAGATGCAAGACATTGTCACAAGTGGTCCCTTTTACATTCACACAGCATATATATGTCTCATCTCTACTTTCTGCTTCCCCACCCAGCCCCCACCACTCCAACCCGCTTTTCTTTCCAATTCTACTGTAGATGTCCACTGGCATTCTCTTTCCTTACTGATGGATGATTGAATAAAAGTTCATTCCCTGTGAAGTTTAGGGTAGGCTGGGAACTAGAAATTTTGTTCTCCCTCTTGATTGACTAGAAGATATGAATTCCTTTCTTTTTTTTTTGCCAGTCCCGAGCTTGGGCTCAGGGCTTGAGCACTGTCCTTGGACTTTCTCAAGGCTAGCATTCTACCACTTGAGCCTCAGCACCACTTCTGGCTTTTTTGCTATGTATGTGGGGTACCGAGGAATCGAACCCGGGTCTTCGTGCATGCTAGTCAAGCACTCTACCACTAGGCCAAACTCCCGGCCTGAATTCCTTTCTTTTTTAAAAAATATATTTTTACCAGGCCTGTTTTGGGAATAAGCAGTCAACCACGTATAAAATATCAGTAGGCCTGCTTAATCACTACTCCATTTTGGACTGAGGTCTGAACAAAATAAAAATAAACAAGAGAAAGGATAAGAAGGGACATTGAAGAATCCCTTTCTGCCTTTCCTTTTCTTTTTCTGTTTTGTTTTTTTTTGGCAAATGGCTGTGATGAAAATTATAATCAGAGTCTGGCTCCAACCTGAAGATTGTAGTCTTGCCACCAGCATTATCTCCTATGCTTACACTATGATTGTTAGTTTACTATTTCAGGTGTGAAAAGAGAAGCCTTGTAGGCAAAACATAAGGCATTTATGAATAGAGGACAACACCCCTTTTTCTAGTGCTACAGAAAGATGAACCAGCCAAAGGAGTATGAAAGCACAGTCTCTTTATTTTTAGTTTCACTCTAAAGTCTATGGTTTCTCTTTTCTTTGCAACGTTGGCACCTTCCCTGTGTTTTTAGGGGCCCTTCTCCCTGTCAGTCTTCTTACTCAGGTCTTTGCTTGGGAACCTATCTGGATCTTTTCCCAGGGGTGTGTGTAACAGGGTCATGACGGCCCGTGAAGAAGGGGTGATGGCTGCCAGGGAAGGCTGGCATATCTGAAGGAAGGGAGAGTACTGGGAGGCAAAAATCTGTAAAGAAAGGTATCAGGTCTGCATCAGGGTGTCATCTATTGCGAGACAGCTTCCATGGCAGCAGAAACAGCCCTTGGCAATATGTGGCAGAGAAGGCAGCAGCCAGAGTCAGACTGAACGCATGGAGAGAAGGAAGGAAGAGGTTGGGTGGAGAGCTGGAGGAGTTGGTTTGGATGTTACATGATTATAAATAACTGCCTGGTTTGCACTTGATGGCCAGTTGGGTTGTGTGTAACATCCTTTTCATGCTGGTGTGTCAACAGTGTTGTTCTTAGATCAAAAGTTGCTGGGGAATGTTTCTATAGCTCACAACACGATGCCATTCGTGTAGAGGAAATAGAAAAAAAATGCAATTTGGTATTTTGAAAACAACACTGGATTTCAGCCCCAGTTTCTTTGTATTGACTCACAGGTCATCTAAAAAATCATATATGCAGCCAAAGCACTGAGTAACAGCAAACACAGCTCTCAATATTATCTGGATGGGTATGCTACTCACTTTTTTCCCCCTTAGAGCTGAGCACTAAATCCAGGGCTTTGAGCTTGCCAGGCCAGTGTTCATCCACTGAGCTAAATGACAAAATCTCCAATCCCCATTACCCACATTTTTTTTTCCCAGTGGTGGGGCTTGAACTCTGGGCCTGGGCACTGTCCCTGAGCGCTTCAGCTCAAGGCTACTGCTCTGAATCCCTTGAGCCACAGCACCACTTCTGGTTTTCTAGTGTTAAGTGGAGATAAGAGTCTCATGGGACTTTCATGCCCAGGCTGGCTTTGAACTGTGATTCTCAGATCTTAGCCTTCCCAGTAGCTAGGATCATAGGTATGAGATACTGGTGCCCAGCTCCCATTACCTGCTTTTTGAATTCAGCCAATTGTTGGAGCAGTTGAAAAGGTAGACAGAATCAAAGTACATTGTAAAAAATCAGCCTGTTAAGAATATCACAGTTCACTTAATATGATCTTTTCTAAGTCTTTCCATTTCCTAACAAATGGGGCGATGTCATTCTTTCTGACAGCAGCATAGAATTCCATTGTGTACAGATACCACATCTTGTTGATCCACTCATCAACTGAGGGACATCTAGGTTGGTTCCATATCTTTGCTATGGTAAATAGTGCTGCAACAAACATTGTTGTGCTGGTGGATTTAGTATGTCTTTGTTTCTGGATGATTGGGTAAATGCCAAGATCATATTAAGTGAAGTAAGCCAGACTCAAAGGAACTTAGGCTCAGTGGCTTCCCTCATTTGTCATAATCAGTAGAAACCTTGGGCTCTCCTAGCAGAGATTTTCAATAGAGCAAAACCTTGATACCAAAGGCCATATAGTAGGATGCTAAATGAAAGGATCTCTAGGATATAGAAACATAAGCCATATAATGAATGATTGTTGTTCTTAAGGTACTATGTTATCTCTCATCTCTCTTGCTATCCCTTGGTTATCTCATATTGTTACAGTATCTCACTTTGTTACCTGATATATTGGTTATATTTGTATTTGGTTATTTGAAATTGGATAGGGAACAGGGGAAAAGAAGATGAGGGGTGGGGTGGGGGGTGGGAAATGGGGACCAAGACATGTGAAAGGGTATCAATGTATGGGAATTAATGCACCGTCTATCTGGCAAATATCATGTAACCCTTCTATTAATTACAATAAAAATATATGAAAAAAAGAATATCACAGTTTCTCATTTTTTGTGGGTATTTAAAAATAAGATTTATTGACGAAGTCTCCCTAGAAATAACCTTTTACCATGACCCTTTACAGACCTGCTTTTTGAAAAGCAGATACATAGTAACTCTTTTGGCCTGCTGAGGTTTATCAATACTGACCAGAATACTTCATGTTTAGTGCTCCCTGTAGGCCAGTGTTTTACCTTTCTAATTTCCTTGGTATGGGCAATGGTATATGAATCCTGCATAAGATAATCTCACTTCTGTTCAGGTGAACGAATGCATATATTCAACTGCAGCTTAGGTTGTCTCATGTGAGTTCAGTTCTAGGTGGGTTATAATCTATGCCATTTGCAGTCAACATGTATAGCAGGGAGAAAAAAATCACATGGTAAAGTTTGTAAATGTAGATTTCTTAAGTGCTATCCTGATTTCAGGAATACATTAGTGACAATGTTACTAAAAAATTTAAAAATCTATACAAGATATTCTTAAGCACAGTGTAGTATGTTTAATCAAAATCCCAGACAAAGATGTAGTCTAAAACTCAATGTTTCATTTGAGTATATTATCTCAGAAAATTTTGTATAAAATCTGAATGATTTGCATTGGACTATTACATCTTTCTTTTATGGGGAATTTTGCTGTTATAAAATGATCAAGAGAACTTAAATGTTTTCCCTAAATTATTGTATTTTAGAGTTTCCTATGGCTTTGGTTGTTCTAGCAGTCTCAAAGTCAATTGCAGTGGATCATTAGTAATCTTATGGTAATGATTGAATCTCATAGTCACAATAATATGACTATTATTCAAGAAATGAGCTATAAGTGGTGTGTGTGTGTGTGTGTGTGTGTGTGTGTGTGTGTGTGTGAGTGAGAGAGAGAGAGAGAGAAAGAGAGAGAGAGCGAGAGTGAGAGAGAACGCACTTGAGAATGTGAGGTGGTTAAGTTACAGCTTGAATCCAAGATAAACGATGTTCTCATCTTTATTTCATTTGGGACCGACATCCTGCCTACATCCCAAACCTCATTAAGTGCTTTTTAGCAAATATAATTATCTACCAAGAAAAAAACTCCAATTCTCTTAATTATCCTTCTAAATTCAGCAAAAATATTTTTTGGCTTGTGATATTGGCTGGAGATATCATGCTCTTTTTATTTGTATTTTTCTTCACATTCAAACATACTGTGAGTGGCCATAGAGCTTTGCCCTGGGTCCACTCAGAGGAAATGGCATCTTGGCCTTCTGGCCATTCACATCTTTGAATTTCCTTTCTGAGAACTAGAGAGTGTTGCCCTAGAAGTCATTTTCCAGTTCACCATTAAACACATCAACAGTTGCAGAATTAGTTGGACTCCTTGAGACAAGTGATGTGAAACCTAATGTGACACACAGCTGGAGAGAATCCTTTGGAGCAGGGACACCAGGCCAGGTTGACTGGTTTGTGGGCCATTTTATTTCCCCTGATGCTTGCCTTCTGTCTGATATCTTTGGCTCAGACAAGGGTTTGGGACAGCTTAGTGAATACTGTTTATACTAATACTGAAATTCTGTCCTAACTATAGCAAGAAGTGAGGGTCTAAGTGCAGAGGCTAAATGTCATCTTCTGATGGACAGTGTTGTATCTGGGAAGACTCTATTCTCTGTCTCTTTTTCTCTCTGTCTCTATCTTTGTCTCTCTTTCTCTGCCTTCTATTCAGGACCTAATTCCTTATAACCCCATGTAATGTTTCTTTTTTTCTTTTTCTTTTGCCAGTCCTGGGCCTGAGCTCAGGGCCTGAGCACTGTCCTTGGACTTTCTCAAGGCGAGAGCTCTACCACTTGAGCCTCAGCACCACTTCCGGCTTTTTTCTATGTATGTGGTACCGAGGAATCGAACTCGGGTCTTCATGCATGCTAGGCAAGCACTTTAACCTCTAGGCCAAACTCCCGACACCATGTACTGTTTCTTATCCTTGAAAGTTCATGTGTCTCTTGATAGGTATGGTCGCTGTACTCTACACTATGTCAAATCACACATATTTAAATAAGCATTGCATATAGAAACCTTTAGATTGATGAAGAGAAACCATTCTTGAGATTCTGTAGTGCCTTCCATAGAGTAGAGATGGAAGGAGAGTAGTAAGTAAAACTTCTTACTCAGTCATAGTGTAACAAGAGCAAATCGAGAGTATTGAAGTAATCAGCGCTGTGTGAGTTTGTCAACACCTCATGTGCATAACTGAAGGGGAGAAGGATTTATTTGGCTTAAAAAGTTTTAGTCCATGATCAGTTGCCTCCATTGTTTTTATGTTTATAACAAAGCAGAAACATCATGGCAGAAAATATATGACAGAAGAAAGCTGCTCCCTCATGGTGGACAGGAAGCAAGGAAAGAGAAAGGAAGAGGGTGTAGAGAAAGACGCATCCCCAGAAACTTACTACTTCCTATCAGATTCCTCCTCCTAATAGTCCACTCACCTGTGAATTCTTCCCATAGATTCATCTCTTGAACTCAGTATCCTTGCAATCCAACCTTTCACTATTACCACTACTGGAGATCAGGCCTTATTTCAATAGATGAGTCTCCGAGGATCATTTCATACTCAGATCATAACATTGGCCCCTGAACTGTCAGTATGACACTGAAAGGTGACTTTAAAGAAAAGAATAGTTAAAAAAAATGAAAGCTAATGGATCAAGAAAAATGGAATCTACTTCTAAACGCTTATTACTTTTTGTTTTCTTTTTCTTCCTTTTTTTTCAGTCATGGGGCTTGAACTATTGGCCTGGGCATTGTCCCTGAACTCTTCAGCTCAAGGCTACTGCCCTATCCCTTGCGACACAGTGCTACTTCTAGTCTTCTCGTGATTAATTGAAGATAAGAGTCTCACAGACTTTAGTGCCCGGGCTGACTTTGAACCTCGATGCTCAGACCTCAACCTTCTGAGTAGCTAGGATTACAGTTGTGAGCCAATGTACCTGGCTTTTACTTTTCTTTTCAAGCAACTTCTCATCTTTATTTTTCTTCTTCTTGTTTCAGGAAGATACTCTGGTAAAGGTCACATGTAAAGTCCTAGTCTTTCTGTATCTCCTTGGTGAACTGATGCTCCCACAGTCTTCTGAGATATATCTTTGGCACGCATTCTTCCCAATGGGACTATGAACTGTCATAAATTCCTTGCATTCTTTAGAACATCTATGCCTTCTTTTGCCACATTGTTTTTCCCCTGGTACTCAACAGGCCACAAATCACCCTGAACTTCTCTTTCCAGGCTGTTGATGTCTTAACACTCTACTTTCAGACCAAATTCTTCTTCTGTCTTTGGCTGTAGCTCTTGGCTTCTCCAATCTCTTATATCCCCATCTGGGTTAGTCATCTGTGGCAACTCCCATGGTATCTCTCCCAGCCTTCTACCTGGCCTGAGATGTGTTTCTCTAAATCTGGTTTGTAGGTTAGTTAAACTCCTTGACACAGTAGTGAAGATAGCCTCTCCATGCAAGCAAGAACACTTGAGAGGCTTGCATACAGCAAGCTAGTCATGTAGTGATATAACTAAAATGAACTCAGACCATTCCGCTTTCTCTGTGACAGGAACATCAGAGCCCTTGCAATAACACAAGGCCAACAGCTCATTGTTACTGAGTGCTTTCTATTAAACTGTCATTATTCATGTTTTGTTACTTGTCAAGTAAATGTTACTTTTCATGTCTTCTCTCATTTATATCCTTGTGGCTCTTCTATGGATAGGGCATTGTGATTATATCTATTTTGAATACTAACAAGCTGAAACTTAGGAAAGTTTAGCAGTAAGTGGTAGTGTCAGTGATGAAAAACTCAGAAGCTAAATCTTTTATTGTGCCTCTCCAGGGCACAGGATACTAATGATAGGTATAAATGAGATCTTCTAAGTGGGCCCCTCTACCTTTGGGATCAAGCACATGTATTGGACACAGCCTATTGCCTTCTGAGGAATGCCAAAAGGAGTGCCAGGCCTGGCTTTCACCCTTGAAACGGAAGTCCGTGCACTTTTACTTCTGCAGTTGAGGACATGGCTGGAGGATGGAGGCTAACCTTCCACCTAGTACACTGTGACCCTTTCAGGTTCACATGGGGCAATCACTCTGACACCTAGCCAGGCAATTTCATTCCCAGTAGCTGTGAATTGCGTAAAGTTATAACAACTTAAACAGACTGAGACGGTTTCACTCAAAACTTTGACGTCCCAACAAATTACAATATTATTGTCTTATTGTTATTCAGATGTCTATCATATTTGTATCTAGCCACAGTCACAGCCTAAGTTTGACATGTTGTAATTCTGGCACTCAGTGTTTACATGGCAAGCATTCCCCACATCACTAACATGATCTTCATAATTGTCATCTTAAAACTGCAGAAAATTTTATTGAGTAGATTTATTATCATTTGTTGTTGTTTGTACCCATTTTCCTATTAGTAGTATTCCTGGTGGTAGGAATATAACTAATTGTTTTTTATGCAGATCACAGCCTACTCATGAATAGTTTATATGAAAAAATATCAGGCATGAAGTTATTTTCTCATTCTCAGAAAATTGTCTTTATTTTTTTATGTAGCCTAAGCTAGCCTTCAATTTGAATCCTTCTGCCTCAGCCTCCTACTTCCTGGGATTACGAGCATGCACCAACATGCCTGTCAAACATTTCTATTTCCCTGAAAGTCCACAGTCATGCATAAGTATAAGAAAGAAGTTAATCAGCAAGTCAGGGAATGATATCTCAACTTTGTCCCAGAATTAGGAAAGAGAAAGCTAGGGCAGAACACAAACAAGAATCTTACCTGTGTCCCATGAATTAGAGGGTAAGTGTACCAATTTTTGTTTTCAATTACTAGTGCAGTTTCCTCTGAAGGAAACATGGGATGGAACAGAGACTTGGGTTTGGCCTTCAAAGGTTTGCTAAGTAAAAGAAAAATAAAAATCTAGGAAAATGAAATCAATGACAAAAAAATCCTGGTTCTGTTTTCAAAATCACTAAGTACCCATAAAGTTCCTTTTCTGGGGCAAATTCAAAGGCAGCATAATATTCTCATAGATGGAGTGAGATTGTTTGAATTCCAAATAACATAGGCTCTCCTCTTTTGATCCCTCTAATCTGAGGTCCCTTCTATACAACGTAGCTCTTGCTCAGTTTAGTGTCTTTTGACTTTCTTTGGTAACCTGCCTTCCTATCCAGTCTCAACCTGGCCAACCATCCTCACTCTCTTTCACCTTTTGTACACAAAAATCACCTAGTCACAAATATTTATTGAGCACCTAGACTGTTTTGTAGATACCAATTCGATAACAGATTGGTTTCTCCTTATAACTTTGGTTGTTGTGGCACCTTAATGGAAAGTGTAGTGCCAGGTAATGAGCTCAACAGTTCATCAGCACTTGCTCAGAACAAGTGCTGGCGTCTGAGTCTAGCAAGAAAAGTTTCTTTGCGGTGTCAGAGAACATTCTGGTCCAACTACTTCTTTTCTATTAACCTCTTTGAACAAGTAAAATAATTACTGGGTGCATCAGCAACTCAAGCTTACCTATATATTACACCCTTTATCTTCTGTTCTGTGAGGATTAGCCCATTTCCCCCCCCCCCCAACTTTGTTTTAAGTATCTTTGAGGACAGAAATTTCATGCTTCCATGTCTAGAAGCACAGCTCTGGACATGTGGTGCACAATCCACCTACAGACAAACAGTCACAAATAGAAGCATTATGTAAAAGCAAGCTTGGCACAATGAAAAAAAGAAAGACAACATCAAGGACTGAGGATTTGGGCTCAGTGGCAGAATACTTGCTTAGTATGTGTGAGGGCCTGGGTTTGATCCCCAGCGCTGTACAAAGCAAAGCAAATCATATCAAGACAAGACAAAACAAAACAAAAACCATCTCCCAAGACAAGCAAGTTAAGCCAACCAATTAATCAGAAAACCAACTAACCAAAACATTGAGCCAGGGTCTATCTCATTAAAGGGGACAATAAGGAGACTCACCTCTCTGGATTATTAAGAGCAAGGCACAAAGAGTGTGGAGCAGCCTGCAGCATCTAGCAAGCACTCCCAGAACACCATCTCACACAATCCTCCCTCGTGTCACCACTGACACTAGAGTGTATGGGGTCATGGCTAAGACAGTTTTCTTGAATGAAGCCACTATCTTCCCTCATTTCTGTTATATGACCATGGGCAGACTATTGACCCTGTTAGGTGTCAGCGCTATACAAGGTACTGTCATGAGTACACGAGTAAACACTTAATAAATGTTAGTTAACATTATTCATCCAAGAGCCAGTAACTGGCTATGAGCTGCTTGGATTCCTGTGCTCAGAATACAGAAGAGAACAAAGAGGACAGACTGTCCGTTCCACCCCCTGAATCGTACAGTTCCTAAACTACGTCAGCACTATCGATCCATACAAGTCACGCCACAGATCACTGCAGAGAGCGTGGGGCAGAACAAACCATGCTCATATCTCCTGTCCTTTAGCCATTGCAACAAAACGCACTGACGTCGAAGAACTTGTTCCCAATTGTATAGATTCACGGACAGAATTTACATGGCTTATGGATATGGAAGTTCCTTTGCTTTCAAATGTTAAGATTTCCCTCTCTTTACTTTCTTGTGCTCCATGACCCAAGAAAGGATGAATTTCAGGTTCATGAAACTATGTGGCTAATGTCCAAGAAGACACCCTTCAGAAGGTGGATGGACAATGACACACAGCAGTGGTTTCTAAAATTGAGCCTTTGTTGGTTGATATTGCCTAGAGGGCTTGTTGAAACTCAGACCAGTAGACCCCATCGTTAGATTTTTCATTTTTATAGGTCTAGACAGGTGCCTGCAAATATTCCTTTCCATAAAGCTCTCTTGATTGATGTCAATGCCACTGTGTGAAATTTTCTTTCCAAATGTGTATATAATATGGGGTCAAGTACTCAAGCACTTGAGAGAAGGGATGAGCTAATGAGGACTACAGTCCTGGGAAAGAACAGATCATATCTCCTTTGATAATGGCCTAATAAAGGTTTTCTGTATGCTAATCTGGTAGATGAACCAACTTAACTATAAAACAGAGAAAAAAATCATAATCTTCAAAAGTAAAAATCTGAATGGAAACAAAACGATTCATGTTAACCATTTTCCCATCCTTGCATTCATTTCCCTTTTATGTTCACAATCAGTGTCAATTCTGAACTCGAACTAGCAACCTGAAGAGAAAAAGCCAGGGATCAGGTTAGAAAATCTAGATCTAACAGGCTCCATGGCAAAATGGAAAGCCATATGGATAGGGATGCACTGTGATACTGATATCTTCATTTTCTAAATACCAAGTTTTAATTTGTATGTGTAGAGGTATATAGATGTGTGAAAGAGAGGTGGGGAGGCAGAGCTTAGACTCAAGACCTAGGGATTCTCCCTTAGCTTCGTTTTTACTCAAGGCTAATGCTCTATCACTTGATCCAGAGCTCTACTTTCCAGCTTTTTGTTGGTTAATTGAAGATAAGAGTCTTGTGGGCTTTCATGCTTGGGCTGGTTTTACCATGATTTCCAGAGCTTACCCTCTTGAGTTGCTAGCATTAGAAGCATAAACCACTGTTGCTCAGCTAAGTTCAGTTCATTTTTCAGCTTTCATTTGAAACTTAACTCAGGAGACCGACATTCATGAGAAATCAAACCTATCTTTTCTGGGTCTATGGTAATACAGAGAAGCCAAAATGTAGGGGTAGGTTTGGGCCACACCTTTAAGACCACATCATCATAACAGCTTTTTGTAGGTCATTCACAACTCTTGGGGAGATTCAGTTTTGCACAAAGAAAAATTATGATCGGTTGTCAGTCAGGCATAATCACCAGCATTTCTTAGCTAAGCATTAGGATTGATTTGGCTGAAGAAACAGGATTAATTAACCAAACTGCTTTCATACTGAAGTGGCAAGAAGCAGGTAAATGAAGCTCTGTTTATTTTCCCAGCCCTCCTCATGAGATTATGTGTGAGGTGCCCATAGTTTTAGATCAAACAGTGCTCTGAAGAGGGGAGATTGATACTGAGTGCATGGAGATAGGAAGCAGAGGTCATGGCTGACTTGCTGACTGCAACTTTCCTTCAAGTCCCTGTTTCCATTTCCCTTTGAAGAAAAACTTGAGTTTTTAATGATTTTTCTTTCTAGTCACTTCCTTCCTTTGGCCTCCCTGGGTCATTTCAATACATGTCTTCTTCGGGGATCTATTTCTGGAAAATGGAAAGTGATCTCACTGTTTGATTGAAAGTCAATGGAGTATCCGTCGGCTGGGTGGTACCCCAGTGTTGACTCCCTGTTCCCCCTAGCAATTGCTCACACAGCAGCCTTGTTAGGGTCCTCTGGGGAAGGCCTTCCACAGGCACAGAAGTACATCTCAGTATCTGTGCCTTGCATGCTGAGCATTGTACCAAGCCTGAATGGAGTTGCAGAGGTAGTAAGACATTGGGTCTGCCTCCAGGGAGCCCACAGGATAATAAAAACATAACCAAGTGACTAACTTGGTCCAAGAGTCAAGATTTATTCAAATGGCAGCACAAGAAATCTTCTAGTTTATGGATAAGTTTTGGAAGGAGACCTGTGGACCCTTTTACACAGTGGATAATTGTGTAGTTAGTATTTTCCCAGAAATGACCTAAATCTACCATCCTATTGTTTCTTCTGAAGTACTGATCTAAATTTGGCATGGACTTGTCTTTTTTCTCCCTTCTACACAACCTGCTATAAAGAGAGCTATGTGGAGACAAGAGTTTTCTATTCCCCATTCACTGTTCTAACAACAGCACTCATGCCAGCCACAAACAGAGTAAATGCTTAATGGATATACTTTTTAAATAAACATATGGTGGTATTAGTGAATGGAGAAAAATATTGATTTATTTATTTCTGTATTCCCAGTACCTGGCATGGATGCTCGAACATCTGTTGGAACACAAATATGGATGAATGGAGAGGCCGAATGCATTGTTCAGGTTCAAACCATACTTGTGAGTAATGGGAGATGTGAATAATACTCAGGGTGTTTTGGGATCGACGTAAACTGTGATTCCTTCTTCAATGATAGTGAATAGAAAAGGGTGCTTTGCAGACTGCAGCAGCAAAGATCTTCAAAAGATTCAAAGGTAGGATTTGAATTTAGAGAGCTCTTAAATAAATTTTAAAAGGGACGTCATTAAAAACAGGCTGTTTAACATGAACAAGAAGGTGTTCCTTCTGGGAGAAACAAGGACTATAGCCAGAGAGCCGTGGGCCCTGAATGAGCAAATAGAAGGCCGGATTATGTTGTTATAAAACAAAAGCCCAGAGAATCATCTTTCCTCAAAACTTGGCATTGCTGAGGTTTTAATTAGAGTGAATACTCAGATTTCAACCTCCTATTTTAAGACTCATTTGCAAAGTCTGGAAAGGTTCCAGTAAGGAGTAAACGAAAATGATTAACTGGGTGGTAAATGAAGTTAAGATGTGGCTTAACAATGATAAGCCTAAGAGGTGACTTACTGACTATAACCAGGTCTACAGAGGCCTATGATTACACAGCATGTCCCCCCTTATCCCCACTGAGGACTAGACTCAAGTTAACAGACTCAAGCTGCATTCAAAGTATTTCCACTTGAACTTCAGGAAGAATGTCTTGATTACAAGAAAGAAACATGCAGACCCAGGGTGCTGTGGTGAAGTTGGACATCTTTACACATACGATGACAACCATCTGCCCTGGAAGGCTTGGATAGAGGCAGGGTCTGGGCCCAAGGACTTCTTGGCTTTCCTTCAGTCTTTGATTCTGTGTTGAGAATCATGGCAGCTAAGCACCCACATTCTTCAGTAATCCTCTATTCCCGTTAAAAGACAGACCCCACGCTGTCCAAATCCAAATGGATTTCCCCCAGGAGGAGCCTGATTGTTCTCCTCTGAATGGGAAGGAAACGGAGAGTGTTGCTTCAGCTGTTTCCCTTCTCCAGCCCCCACAGAGAGAGGCCAGCCTTTGTCCTGACAGAGATCCCCAAATCCTGGGATGGGCTTGCGCCTTCATTTTGTGTGGGGGTCAGAAGATGGGGTGGTTGGGGACTGTCAGAACTACCAAACATCACAGAGCAGGTTTAGACTCCTTCTCAAGCTACACACACAAATAAACCAAGAACTTGGAAACATGAAAATGGCTCTGGAGCTCTATGGCATTTTTTGTGTGGGACTAAAATTTCAAACTTCTGGTTCCTTATTTCACATGATTTCCTTTCTATCTGTATTTGGAATTCAGTTAGAGGGAAACTTCTTAGAAGCAGAGGGGAAAAAAACAGTGTCTAACACCATAATCTTTAGGAGCTTGACTTCAGGTGAAATAATGAACCAGGGAGGGGAGGAATTCTAATAGCGGAATTTCTAGTAGTAGTTTGTTCTGTGTGAGCAAGAAAGCATAATTTTCCCACCTCTCTAGTAGGTAATTTCTCCATTAGTAGGTGAGATATTTGGGCCATTTTAAGGCTTGCCCTAACTGCAGTACATTAGAACTCTACGATTTGAAATTTTAGTTGTGAACCTAATAATGGGAAGAGAAATTTCTAAAAACAGTTTGTTTTATTTTTTATTTTTATTTTTTGCCAGTCCTGGGCTTGAGCACTATCCTTAGACTTTCTCAAGGCCAGAGCTCTATCACTTGAGCCTCAGCACCATTTCCCAGCTTTTTTCTATGTATGTGGCACCAAGAAATCGAACGCAGGTCTTCATGCATGCTAGGCAAGCACTCTACCATTAGGCCAAACTCTCGGCCCTGAGTATTTTTTTTTTGCCAGTCCTGGCCTTTAGCTCAGGGCCTGAGCACTGTCGTTTGACTTTCTCAAGGCTAGAGCTCTACCACTTGAGCCTCAGCACCACTTCCGGCTTTTTTCTATGTAGGTGGAACTGAGGAATGGAACTCAGGTCTTCATGCATGCTAGGCAAGCAAGCACTCTACCACTAGGCCAAACTCCTGGCCCCAGAGTCTGTTTTGAGAATCATTTTGTGTATTGTTGAATGGTATTCAGTCCTTTTGAGATTCTAAAATAACTTTCTTCCCTCTCTGCTTTAAGCAAATAGACACATTTGGTATTTGCTGTAATCACCTGTATAATGAAACTTATTTTTCTTTTTCCTTTCTTTCTTCCTTTTTTTTTCTTTTTTTATTTGAACTTGGCCTGGGAGCTGTCCCTGAGCTCTTCAGCTCAAGACTACCACCCTACCCTTGAGCCAAGCCCCACTTTTTGTTTTCTAGAGGTTAATTGGGGATGAGTCTCAGGTCCTTTTGTGCCCAGGCTGGCACTGAACCTTGATCCTCAGATCTCAGTCTCATGAGTAGCTAGGATTACAGGCGTGAGCTATGGCCTGGCACAGTGAAACTTATTTTTCTGTTGCCCTTCCTCTGAGCTTTGGTTTGGTACACTAAGGAATCGTGGGAATTGTCATCTGAATGCTTTACTTATGATTCACAGACCAATGTCAAATTAACCAGAGTCAAATCCTCCTCTCATCTTGCTATATTTTAATGATTGTTTTTTGTTTGCCATGTCTCAAATCTTAAAATCATCATTAAAAATAACAACAACAACAAAACTCTCTGCTCTTTTGTCCTTTATTCAGGAAGGTGTTTTATTGCTCTCTATCTCCCACTGTTATGGTCTCAGATTCCCTTCTTATTGCCCATTTCTATTTCTTCTGAAAACTTCCAGCCACCCATGAGTTTCCTCCTTCCAGTCTTTCTGTATCCTTTGGGGGACCTAAGTAAAAGGAGAATGTGACATAGGAGAGTAGATCTAGGCATCAAAGAATGCTGATAGAGAATGGGAAATAATTAGGATCTACCTCCGAGGTAAACTGACTTGGAGAAGCATGATGCTCTGAGTCTCTTAATCAAAGCCTGATTTTCCTATGGGACTATATGAAGAAGTCATACACTAATTTGTGTAAATTAGGAGAAAATGTGACTAAAGAAGATTGGGAAACCTTAAGGCTCTTGGGTTATGCAAGCGTTATCTCATTTAGCCACAGTCCTATGAGATGAACATCGTTATCTCACTTATTGTTGGAAATACAACAGCTTAGAAAAGTTTAAGAAGTTATTTTATCCATGTATGAAGTGGCCGTGTCAGAACTCAAATCCGGGCTTTTATGAACACCAGATCATTCTACCACATGGCTTCTCACCTTGAGTGGAAACTTCCTGCCTACATAGAGCTTAATGCATCTTAAAGGATGTTGTTAAAAAAATTAGTATGCTCTTAAAGAACTGAAAATTGACCTTCCCTATAATCCTGCCATACCACTTCTGGGCATCTACCCTGAACATCATAACCCAAGATATGATAAGGACCCCTGTTCGGCTATGTTTATCTCTACACTATTCATAATAGAATAGCTTGGTGATGGAAACAATCCAGATGCCCTACTGCAGATGAATATACAGAAAATGTGGTATATATATATGTATATATATACATACACACAATGGAATTCTATATAGCCAACAGACAAGATAAAATGATGGCATTTGCAGGGAAAGTGGATGAATCTAGAGAAAATCATGTTGAGTGAGACAAGTCAAGACCAAAGGAACAAAAGGCACATGGTATCCTTAATATGTGGCTATTAGATCCAAACAGTACAAGAGTGGGGACTCATAAGTTGCATACCCAATGCTATGGATATGGTATTGGAAATATAAACACAACTACATAGTCATAAAAATTTATGACTCTATAGACATAATGTTTTATTACATAGATTATTATGTATCTATGACATACAAACCCTCAGCCTAATTTTGATTATGTTCTAAAATCTAAGTGCCAGTGATTGTATATAGAGATTCCCTTTTTGAATAACTGTTTGTTAAACATATCATTTGAAATATGCTGTAAAAATCAATGTTAATACATTTTTTAATAAAAGATAGAAAAAATTAGCATGCAACAATGCAAAATAAACCCCAGTACATTTCTTAACCCATTTACTTGATATTGTATTGTAATTTCCCACATTAGTTTGCTTGACCTGATGAATAGGGGAAATGGAAAACAAATGCTATTTGCATTGTAAAAACTCCACTATCCCAATCTCCATCATCAGCTCCCTTTTTTCCACTGCTGATCCTGTTTGTTATTTTTATGGTATTGAGAAGTGTATTAATTGCTTCTGTCTTATTTGACATCATCCAATAAAGACAGAAAGGGAGGGGCCGATGAGAGTATGTCTCATTTTGCTCTAACGAATCTGGCTAAAAGATAGGTGTGAAATTGCTCAAGAAACATGGCCATTGAGAGCTTTGTTAATGTTTTCATGCCCAAGTGGATCTAATGCTTGAAGTGGAGCCAGTCTTATATTCAGGCAGAATGATAATCGTAATAAATGGGGTCTAAGTGTCTACTGTATGCCTTTCACCGTGCTGAGTATTACTAGTTATGCCAGATCATCTTACAGGAACTAAGAAGAAGGCATTGTTTCCATTTTTGATAGCATGGGAAATGGCTCACAGCTCATTAAGTAGTGCCAGCAGGACTGATGTCTGGATATGAATGCCAAGAACTCAGCCTTAAGGCTGGGCATCCAAGCGATACATGTTAGAGAACTGAGAGATGCTGAATGGGGATCCTTAATCATTTCCTAGCATTCATTTTTCCTGTTCTGTAATAATAGGAACCCTAATTTCAGTTGACTATATTCCCCAGCTTCCTTTGTAGCTATCAATGTCCTTACGGTCAAGTGGATGTGTTGCATGATAAGCTCCTGAGATCTTTTTCTAGGAGATTACCAGAATTCACTTTTCCTTTTTCTTCTTTAAACAAATATTCTTGTTGACTGGAAGATGGATGAAATACTAAATCTCCAGCAGGGTACAAACCATGTGAATGAGGCCTCCCACATAAGGTTGGTAAGACAAATAGCTAGGGAAGCTGAGTTTTTGAGGATTTTGTAGCCCAGCACTGTTCCACACAGCAGATAGTTAAGCAGTTGTGAACTATGTGTCATGTCTTGAGATAACTGTTTGAGAAGCATAGATCTTCGTCTTGTTTAAACCAATATAATTCTCGAGCCCCTTTACTCACAGAGTATTTTTTTCTGCTATCCTTTTCTTGAGTGAACAAAATAATAGACCGTGGATGGCTACTGATACCTCAAATATTTCCATTGCAATTTTGTTCCCATTGAATTAGTATGTATTTATAGAGAGCTTCTTGGAAGGAAGCTCGAGGAGTATACAGAGCAAGAAACACAGACTAGAAAATTCTATGGCAATCCTTTGCGCTGCTCTTAACACTATGGAAAGACTTGGTCCAATTTTGTATTATTTTCCCAGGTATGATTTTGTCTATTTTGTCTTTTCTAGATAATTTCTCACAAATTTGTGATTACATAGAACCACAGTTCAGGTTACAGCAGCATAGATTAACAGTGATATCTTCATATCAGGAATACTAGGATGAAAGACAAAGAATTATAGCCAAATAGAGCATTCTTCCCACACTGACTCAGCTGCATATGGGAAAAAGGATAGCACCTGCCAGGAACAGTGATTCACTAATTTAATTTCATTCATGAATTTATTCAACAAAGTTATTTACTACATGTTTGCTACATATTGTCTGGTATACTTTCTAACAGATCAAATAGTAAAGGCATAGTAAGACAATTTAAATCTATGATCACAGCATAACTTCTAATCTAATGTCTTGCACAGGTAAGCTACTAGTCAGCTTAAAAAGTGGTCAGTTTGAAAAGTGAGAAAAAAAACATTGGTTACCTGCCATATTTAAAGCACTACTGTAAATGCTGTGAAAAGGGATGGGTATGCCGAAGCCTTTGGCTTCAGGAAGTTTATGACCCAGTTGGGAGATGAGATAACCCACAACTAACTAACATAAGAAGCAGAGAACTCTTAAATGCCTTAGAAGGTGCAAACAAGGATTCAGATTCAGAGGAGGAGCCCTCACATTCTCACTCGTTGGTATGATGCCCTTAGTATGGATTTGTTTGCAGAAGAGGGGGGACAGCAGAGTTGCTTCTTGTCCCCATACCTGGAGGAATTCTAGCAAAGGTCTTTGTCAAGCTATGACAGAGGGATTTTATGAGTTGGTAGGTCTTTTCCAAAACTAATTCTGTGATTCTCTTACTTCATTCTATTTTTATTTTTATTTTTGGTTGAACATGGAGCTTGAAGACAGGATACTATTTCTGAGGTCTTTAAGTTTAAGGATAGTATTCTACCAACTTTGAGCCACAGCACAACTTCCGGTTTTCTGGTAGTTAACTGGAGGGAAGAGTCTCGTGGACTTTCCTGCTCTGGCTGATTTTGAACCATGATCCTTAGATCTCAGCCTCATGAGCAGCTAGGATTTTAGGCATGAGCTTCCAGTACCTGGCTTTGTACCTCTACTTCTATTCTTGACATAGACTCTTAGCCTTTGGATAACCTGTGGTTTCTAAATCTTGTGATGTTATGTCCAAGTAAAGTACAAATGTAGAGAGACCCTGTCCCTGTTCGTAGGTTATCCTTTCATCTTGTCTGGTAATGTAGAGGGCAGGTCAGGTGAGTTTTCAAGAAGCAAGAACACAAACATGTCAAATGTGAGGTCAGGAGAGGAAGACTTAAGAAGCATTTTATTAACGTGACGGGTTCTTCTGGACCGAAAACATTCATCCAGAGCATGTTTTATAGATGTGGATTTTCACAGGGCAGATTCTCTAAAGGGAAAGCACTCTTTTCCAGGGCTTTTATATTATTCCCTTGTTACTCCTTTTCTCTCTCCTTACTAAATTTCCTGCTCTCTGTGCCCAGTTTACTCATTTGCTGCTCAAAGCTAAAAAGTCTCCTGACTTTTACACAACTCTTCTAGAAATTGCTCCATGAAAGAGTAAGAAAGTAGCACAAAGAGCTAAGTGAACTATTTTGGATATGACGGGGATTGTGTTTGCCCTTCGGCCCTGCTCTCTGACTTCCTTTATAAAGCTATGAAGCTCTCTTGTTCTGAGGGCCCCAGTAACGTTCTGCCGTTAATGGAAACATGACCACCACACAATGCTCTACTTGACGACAAATGGACTAGGGGTGTCTTTGGTACTAAATTAAACCTGGTTTAAAAAAATGCTGCTTTTCTGGACTTTTCAGTCTCTGTATTTGAAGGATAAGGCTGTGTTCTGTCAAGTCTCTTCATTGGTAAATATAGATAAAGAACGCATTTGCCTTTCTTTCCCAGTCTTTTGACACACTTTACCTGCTCCTGACATTTTAAACATTTTCATCTCAAATCTACATGCTATTTGCAGACACAATAGCTTTTTCACCTCTGCATTTAGTTTTGATTCATTCTTTCCGATTCCAATAAGGCTTCCTAAGACCTTTGGAATTTCCAAAGAATGACCATAAGTAGTTTTGTTCTCACCCATCTGTACCCTTTCTAACTCAACTCTAACCACCTCAGAGAGGAACCCTGGCAGCTCTGTTCAGTATAAATACCCCGGTACCAAAACCCCAGTATGTTCTATGGAGCCTGTGACATAGTAGATGCTCAGTAAATATATTCCTGCACTTACCAAACACTTTTTAGCACTCACCTTTGTATATCTATAGCTTAGATGGGCCAGCCTATTAGACTATTTTAGGCTACTCCACCTGCTCTTCTGACCTCCTTTCGTAAGGCGAAGTGCTAACGTTACTGTTATTATCAAACTTTCTGAGCTTGGAGATAGCTAATGGTGGAAATGAAAAGTATACTTAAACAAAATAACATTGTCTTCCTCCTGGCTCACCTCACCTCTGAAAGAAAGAAATCTTGGGCCAGAGAAAGAATAGAGCGACAAAAAAGGGAAAGCTTAGTTTGAAATTTGCCAGAGAGATTGAGTACATAGGGACATCTATGTAGCAAAGCAATTTAAGGACATGGTTCCCTAAAAAAGAAATCAGCACCTTCCTTGCTGAGCAGGCTAGTCTGGAAAATGCTGGGTTAGCAACACGTTGTACCCTGTGAAAACTTGTGACTTGAATGTGAAAAAAAAAAGAGGTTTTAATTAAATTGAGTGTTTCTGAATCACCCTCAGGGAGTTCAGGTTTGGGTATGGGGTGGGGGAGGTGTTGGGAAGCTGAGAATTTGTTTTTATTTTATCATGAAGGGAGACTTCTCAGAAAGCCTAGAACCCCCTATATATCCCTTGGTGAGACACTTGATCCACATTGGGTTGAAGTTTTGCCTTTGGATGCACAGCTGGGGTTATGCAGCCTTGCGCAGACATACCTAGAATGGTGAGCTTGGTCTGAGGCCTGAGGCTGACTGCATTAGGCTTTTCCAAATGCTTTTCTTTATTGTGGTTTGTAGGGGTTTTTTTTTTTGGTTGTTGGTTGTTGTTTGTTTTAGCAGTGGGAAAGTTTACCAGTAGGATTAGATTTTTTAAAAAAATTTTTAAGGTCTAGGTTTGTTTATTTAAGGTAATCTTAAAGTCTTATGGTAAGGGAAGGAAACCTTTTTTTCTCCAAGATTTAACTAAAGGCCTGTGAGATTTACTTAAGGCCATGTCACCTGAATAGTTTGTAGACGTGCAGCATTGTCCTAGGTTCTGGGGACATAGATAAAGAAGAATGTGATAACAATTCTGCCTAGAAGAGGCTCCCAAGGAAAATTTAAGTAAATTTGGGGAAATTATTCTATGGACAACTTACTTTATGTTTAGATAAATGGGGCACATTTTGTGTCAAGATAAATGGAGCACATAATGACAAACTCTTGCTAAAGGAGTAAGAGGAAGGGATATGTGAGAGCCTGAGAGGATGTCTAGCAATTTCTCAGCTAGGGAAGAGGAAAAAGAACAAAAACAAAGCTATAATCTCTGGAGTAGTTGTGAGGGGCTGTCAGGTATTATGGATATTAGAGTTCAGAAGTTGGTTGTCATACTTAGAAGCTATGTGCCCACATTCTTTACATCTCTGTGCCTTAGAAGTCTCACAGAATGTGGATAATGTCAGTTCCTGTTTCACAGAACTAAGGTTTATGTGAGATAATAATACATGTAAGTACTTTGAAAGGTATCATGCAAACAGGAACAGCTCAGAATGCTGTAGTTGGTATTCATCCATGTACACATCCTATTCTCCAATTTCATCTTATCTTGCAGTCTCTCTCAGTGTAATATCAAACGACTGGCTGGTTGTCTCTAGAACCTGCAGACACCCTTCATACTTGATATTCGTATGTTTTTTCTTAGATGATTTTTCTCATCTTTCTTTTTTTTTTTAATTGAGTTTCTTTCATTACTAAGAATCTCTTTACCTGTCAAACTCTTTCCTGGTCCAGGCCAAGCTGTGACTTCTAGACAAATGTGAAAACTCACATAGTATTTTACAGCAGCGTGTGTGTGTGTGTGTGTGTGTGTGTGTGTGTGTGTGTGTGGTGTGTGTGTGTGTGTGTGTGTGTGTGTGTATGTGTGTGTGTGTGTGTGTATAAATTTTTTGCAAGTTCCCCTCATGGAACTTTGCTATTAATAAAAGCTACTCCTGCTCCAATGGAGTGGGCTGACAGGACTTCTTTCTTCTCCTTGAATAGCAGTCCATGTAGCAAGAGAATGGGAAAATCCCATTTTTCAGCTTTTCCTAGATTTCCTTAAAAGATGACAGTATTAAGAAAGAACAAGATAAACACTGACATCCACTGGTTTTGCCTGCATGTGCCAGTGTTTGACTGAGTCTGGAAGGTACTGCCATGTCTGTGAACAAGCCAGAACCTGGTGCTCTTTAGAAAGCTCCAGACCAACGTCAGGCCAGGCTACTCTGTATTAACAGAAAAAAACTCATAAGCCTCAATTTTGAAAAATAGTTCATCCATGACGCTAGAGAAATGATCCCACATAAATAGACAGAAGATTCCCCATCTGAGTCAGAAGTCAGGATAGGATGCAGAGTTGGACAGTTCCACACAGAACAAAATGATATTTTGATGGGGAGAGAAGAATAGACACACAGATGAGGGAAGGGAAATGTTTGCTATTTACTGTTTACTGCTATTGTTCTTAGGCTCATTTCCACATCCCACTGCTTCAGAGTCCGCCATTAATGCAGCAAAGAAATTCAGGATGGATCTTACAATGGCTGGTGCTGCTTTGTCATGAGAGACCTCTGCAGCCTAGAGAGGTTTGGCTGGGGGTGTGGGGGAAGGGAAGGGAAGAGAAAAAGAAAAAAGACAAGGCCCCAGCTACCCACAGTGGCATTCCTAGGTTTTGATTAAAGAGGAAAATATTGGCTCTGACATCCTCCATTTGCCAGATCCAAATGCATTCTGACTTTTTAGAAGAATGATGGGCTCAAGTTTCAGGGGGAATGATCCTGTTTAGAACTTCTGACTCAAAACTTAAAGCCACTCAGCTTTTCAGCCCTTGAATGCACACAGCAAGTGCAGTTAGCAAAGTGACATTGCTCTGGCTGCAAGTTGCACAACAGAGTGATGTCAGTGATGTCAGGCTGTTGAGCAATGCCACTTGGAAGAGAGAGGTCAGGCAACAGAAAGCCTATCCAACAGTTCTAAGAATTTTATATCTTTAAAAATAGTCAATATATTTCTTTATGTGTTGAGGACTTAAGCTTTCCAGTGTTTTTTATCTCCCCACCCCCAAATCTCCCTTGAATCTCAGATCAAACCATAAATTCCCAATGGACAAGTTACATTTCTTTAAAAAATATCCCACAGGGAAACCCATATAAGGTGTTTCAGGTGAAGGAGCCATTTCCTACAGAGGTCCTTGGTCATGGATGCTGGCCTTTCTGTAAAGGAAGATTCTGTAAATCTTCATTTATATGCCAGATTAAATCTGGGCTAACTACAATGCACAGCCTCCATAACTCTTGCTGGATACTGGGCAAGATGTATAGTCTTGTCACGCTACAGACAGGAGATACATATTTCATTGCATTCCATTTTTGCCAGTCCAGAACTGAGGCACCTTGCTGTTCCACCCTCAACTCCTTGTCCCAGGATGAACCTAGTAGACAGCTTGGATGAGAAGCTGCCATTTCTCTTTCTGGCCCCGGGAAGGGATGAGTCATAAGCACCATCAGAGGACAAGGAGTTGGCTTCACTGACCTGAAGAGCTGAGGTCTCTTTGCAGAGTGCTCCCTCTAGAATGAAAGGAAAACTGTTTCATACCTAATAACTGTTCAGTCGAAACAGTCTATGGGATGTTTACTTTCCCCTCATTAATACTTTTTCCTGTATGTTTTTGGTCACTATGCAATTACATGGCTATTAAGAATCTGCACATAGAAATCTGGTAAAGATTCTCCTTCATGGGGAGAAGACATCACAGCCACTTGAGGAACTTCTGAAGAAGTAGTTCTGCTCCATTTTGATGAATTCATATTTTTCCCTTGAAAGAAGTCTCTTATCTCTTTTAGAAGGTAAGGAGACAAGATGAAATATGAGCAAATGTACTTCAAAAAGGACACTGAATTCTAAAACTCAATTGAGGAAAAAAATAGCTTCATTTAAGGGAAAATCCAGAGAAAACACCACAGGAAGGAGAAAGGTGTCAATTTTGTTAGCCTGGAACAATATTTTGTCAGTTCTTCCCTCATTTCTGCTCAACTACAGACTTTGCTAGCATTAATCTTCTAATCAAAAAGGGAACAAATCTATTTATAATTGACATAAATGATAGTCCTATTAATAGTTCACATCGGCTTTCCATGTTTCTCTGTGGGAGATTTTTTTCCCCTGAAACAAAAGCCTACTTTTTGAAGCAAATATCTTGCAGGGACAGCCTTTATCATTTCTGTTGCCCGAGAGATATATTTAATTAACCTCTTATCCCTGCTCATGAGATGGCGAAATCTGAAAAATGACTGACCAATAATGCCTTTGCCATTCTGGTCCACAGAACTCATACCTGACCCCCCAAAAAAATAGGAAGAAAAGGCAGTCCCCAAGGTCTAGAGGAAGATGCATGAATGCGTTTTCTAACCCACTTTCAGCTTCTGGACATTTTCTAGGCCCAGCATCTTTTTGATTCTAAGAAGTCTTCACTCAAGTTTTCTCTAGAAACTGGTAGAGTCTTGAATCTCTAGGGAGTTTTGTAAGGGTTCCACAGGCATTATCACACTTGCTACTCACATGAACCTCTTTTGTTAGGCAGGCAAGGGTGTTTGTATCTGTACTACAAAGGAGAGAATGAACAAAAGGTACTCTGGTTTTACAACCAGTTTATTCAATCCTCATCAGGGTACCCAGATACCTGGTACTCAGGTAGCAGGTACTCTTCACCACAGATAAAAAGTTCTTCTCAATATCTCACATTGTTTTTCTAATAGGAGAATAAATATTATGCTAGCATGTCCAGTCACTCACAGGTGGAATTCTGCCTAATTCAGAAAAAAAAATTCCTTGTGCTTTGAGAAGTACTCGTGCTGAAAGAAAAGTAGCTGAGAATGCTGCTGTTCTCAGCATCAGATCTGAGTATGGGATTTGGAGGTCAGATGGGAGGTGAACCTGATGATTCCTGGTAGAATGTGAAGGTATCCTTGAACAGGAGTTGAAAAGATGGTTGTGGCAGCTTCAGAAAGAGAAGGATTTCTGTCATAAGCTTTCTATCAACTCAAAATCCAAGCAACTTTGTCACACCATCTTTCAAGCCTCTCTCAAGCAGAGAATGAAGTGACAAATTCTTTATGATTTTTAAATAGTGGAAGACCTTACGAGACTATGTATAAAGAAAAGGGGACAAAAATGTCTAACATTCGTTTACAAATCCAATGACATAGTTTGATCTTTCATGTCCAAGAAAGAACTTTAAAAAACAGCATTTAAAAATATATTATTTTCTTTAATGCTTTATGTTTGTGGAAATTATTTCAACCTATGCCTGCGTGTCCCTCTGCTCGAAGGACCTTCAGATAAGACTTTTTAGTTTCCCTTTGGGAGCATGATAGGAACTCATTAATATTAATGTGTCCTCTGGTTTTCTTATTTCAGCTATCTCATGGCTTCTGACACTATGCTAGTTATACAGTGGTCAATAAAATATTGCTGAGTGACTTTCTCCTTTTTAGTCAATATTGTACAACTGGTTGTTCCAATCCAAATTCATTAAGTTGGATCCATTTTTAGAGCTGAAATTTGACTCTGTAACCCTGTGACTTGTTGACAGCTCTCCTGCTAAGGCAGAGAGGCATGAGAGTCCTTCTCTAAGTCCCTACTCAGAACTTTTGCAAATGGACACGTTTGAATGCAGCAGAGCAAATTCTTTGCATGTCTGTCTGTCTGTCTGTCTGTCTGTCTGTCTGTCTGTCTGTCTGTCTTTTCTGGGATTTTTGTCCTTTACTTGGCAGTGGCTCAGTGGAAGCCTAAACCTCTAATGCGAGTGGAACATCCTAGGGCATTGCTGATGCTCTTTGTGAGGTATGGAGAATGTTTTAATCTAGAGATCACAGCCAGCTTCCAACACAAAGGATCATATTCTGTTTACCTAAATTCCCTCAGTAGTTTCTTTCAGATACAGCATTTCTCACTCCCTACTTGAAAAATGTCTGAAAGTCCACAGGGGCTTTCCAACTCAGCCATGTCTGCATTTCAAATGAGTTACTGCTTTCTTATGGACACACACAGCTAGACTAGGTCTGTGAGTGCAAAGAAAAAATGGGAAACTTAATGAATTCCATGCAGATGTTGACTTAGTGGTATGATGGAGTGAGGGCAATCTCACAGACATTAAGAAAACATAGCCCTTATCTTTGAGGAGCTCATAGTTAACCAGATGGTGTGATGTATGAACACTCACCAAAAGCTAAATGCAAAAGAGAGTCAATTTCAAGTGCTTTAAGAGTAATATGATGGTTTTTCTCCTTCAGAAAAAAGGCAAGTTGACATATGGTGGAAGGCTTTACTGAGAAGGTGACATTTGAGAGAACAGAAGGCAAGTCCAGGAAAATGAAACATATGGTAGTAAGTCATCTAGGTTGGATGTTGGAATACATGGGGGGCATTTGTAAATGTTATGAGTCCACTGAGTCAGTGATTCAATGCCTGAAACAAGTGATAGGAGGAAGTGAAGTGGGCCAGAGAAAGGCAACAGAGAGCAGTAAGGATTTTGGTAAAGCAAGAGAGCATGTGCCAACACGAAGGGAAGAGTCATTTAGTAGACATTGGAAAATGATTCACATTTTTATGAAAACACTGTGTTTGCCAAACAAAATACAAAGATTGGATGTGGCTTACAGACTGCTCGTTTCTAAGCTCTGCTGTGGGGGAGACGTTAGGAAACAGAGTCACAAAGTCAGATAGAGGCTGTCCGTAAAATGCCCTGCTGTCAAATTTGGATGGTCACTGGCATTGTTTAGAAAAGGAATGAAATGATCAGAGCTGGGCTTGAGAAAGATTAATCTCATGGGTAGGATGGCTGGGGCCAGGCAAGATTGAACACAGAGCAATCATGGAGGAAGCTGTTGCAATTGTTTTGGTGAGTGATGGGGAAGCTTCCACAGAAAGGGGACTGGAAGGAGGACGCGTGTAATCGGTCCATGAATTGATAACAGCTGCTCTGGATCTTGGTGCAAAACAAACCATAATGCTACCTCTTGCTTTGTCCAAAGACTTGGTTTTGATGGTCTGCACTGTCCTAAACAGGCAGAATGATTGCGTAAACCATCCATTACGTTGGCCGGGAACCTGGCCCCTTCCTGCTTTACAAGGTCACTGGCCCAGACCTCCACTTGCTGTTGAAGAAATGTCCCCTTGATGATCGCTACATTATTGAAGTTTCAGGTGTGTTTGTTTGCTTGTTTTTCCCACCCAGATCTGGGTTCTTCCTTTACTAGGAGAAGGTGATTATCTTTTCAACTTGAATTGAATTGTACCCTTGATATGTCTGAGAAAGAGCTCTGGAAAGACAACATTTGTCATATTCTCTTGAGCCAGAGGTTATTATCCTACTGTATAGGTGACAGTAAAAAGGCAAGAAATGCATCTTGAATTAAATAAAAGAGAAGGCTGTATAGTTAGTATCCAAAAAGATCTTAGATGTCGGAAGCAGAAGCAGCATAAGTCAGAGTATGGTAAAGCCAGCTTAGAACAAAACTAGTTACTTTTCTTCATTTATACTCAGTCCACGTCCCTGTGTTTTGCCCTGTATTTATGTCAGCAGAATAGTCTCTAAGGCCTTTCCTAGAAGGAACATTTAAAGTTGTTTCATGGAAATTTCTAGAATCCATTTGAAGAAATTGAATTAGATATGGAGCTAATTGCATTCTTCCCTTGGTAGCTTTTGTTTGGTACTTTAGTTAAATGTATGGAAGTTATATCAATAAGCAATTCGATTTTAGAATTACCTCCTTGACCTCTTTTCTGTGCTAAGCAGTATTCCAGAGAAGATGAAGTCATTCCTTCAAAGTGCTTTCACTCTTAGTGCCCAAAGGCTCCTGAAATTCCAATTACATAAACTGAATTTTGAGTTAGATTGGAATGTTTCTCTCCAGGTTTTAAATTTGTCTTTTACCTCCTCACATGTGACAGAGAAATATATATTTTTTCCCATTTTAAACTACTGCTTTTAAATCCTGTTTGGAACTCTATTGGATTTAATTGACTCAGACTTATTAGAAAGAACCTGGTTGGTCAGGACAAAGAAAGCAAAGTGATGGCTGTAAAACACACATGTATTTTGAAGCCCTCTTGTATTCACTGGAAAAGAAACAGGGCAAAATCTTAAGGATTAGAGCTTAGCTCTGACCTTAGTGATGTGCTTGGAAATTATTGCCAAAACAATTGGAGTTCCAATTTCATGTCCACAGAGAGTCAGGCCAGGAGTTATCCTTAGAGCAGTTCTGTATTTCCTCTGAGAAGAGGTGCTGCTATCTTGAATGAACAGGAATTCTGTACATAAAAATCACCTTATTTATTGGCTCCAAAGACATTGTCCAAATCTTCAGTGAAAGTTGAGTACTCATGATTTTCTATTTTCTTTCTTCTGAAATGTGTCACCAATAATTTTCTGTGGACTATTTTCTGCAAACCCTAATGTACATACCAATAAATCCCCTGGAATCTGGTTTAAAGGCATATTTTAGTTAATTTTAGGGGAGTCTTCTAATTAGGCATTTGTCATGAATTCTTAGGTGTTTTAAATTTTCTTGTTCTAGGTTTTTTTGAGTAGTAAGGCTCTAGAACTATCTTAACACACTAAGCAATAATGATGTATATTTTCAGAACATTTGTTAATCAAATCTTATTTGCTATTTATAAAGAAGAGCTTGTTTCTTGATATAAAACACTTTTTGTAACTAATCAATGAAATCTGGTTTCTTCCAAGGGACAGACATCCCTGTTCTTCAGTATTGCTGTTGTTATATATGTGGTAGTCAGAATAATTTATGTTGAAACCACTAACCCACTGAATTTAAGTGGTCAACATCTCTTTCAAAACAAATCAGACATAGCCCTCTGTTTCTTTTGCTTTCACCTCTTGGTAATTTTGTATATTTAATGAATTATGGTTTATCTGGTAAGGGGATATCTATAATTTCATACAAATGAGTCATATTCATAATATAAGGAAATGCTGGCTAGGTTTGGGGCCCAGATGCCTTTCACAAGTTTTATGGCTCCTATGACCTAGGGCCTACAGACTCTTGATCTTCTAGGAAGCGTAAGGTATGACTGTGTCAATGGTCTTAAATTATTCCCTATTGTTTCATACTAGGAAACAAGAAACAGCAGGAATTGGGAGTGTGTGTGGGGGGGATAATCTCTATGCCAACAATAAGAGTAGAAATTTATGGTGGACATAATTAACTAGCAGTTGTATCTATGGTGAAAACATGGTTGTGTCTTTAGTAGAGAACATTTACAAACCCAAAATGAAATGGTTGGATCCATAGGAAGAAACACCCTGAGCATGCTTTCAATTTGCTCCTGTTTTTTCACTCAGTGGCCATTGATTAAAGGTATCCAGCCAAACACAATGAGTCAATGAGCCAGCAGTATTCTTACCCCTCGACCATATGAGATATAGTTGCAGCTGAAATTGGTTATGTGTTTCCAAAATAACAAAGCATCCATATGGAACAAATATGTGGCAGTGTAACAGCTGATGAAACCAGAAAAAATTAGACAAATTATCAATTTCTTGCTTCCAAATTACCCTAAAAAGAAATTAGATCCATTTTCAGTAGCTTTGCTTTCAAATTTCTTCATTCCATGAGTCACCCCTACCTTCTGCCAAACTAAATATGTCTATGAACGGCTGGAAACTTTAATGGAAAGAAACATAAAACTTGAAATACATAGGAAAATCTAAGCTTCTTCATGGAAGACCTTCATGAAAGACTAGCAAGTCAAGAATATGTGAAGGCAGAATATGCACTGATCATACCTGTTGTGGGTATCTTCTGAGTTAGTGATTCGAAATGCATTAGCTTGTAAATTTAACTAAAATGGAACTTCCTTCCTTCTTTCCTTCCTTCCTTTCTTCTCTTCTCTCTTCTTCCCTTCCCTTCCTTTATCTTTCTTTCCCTTCCTCTTTCCTTCCTCCCTCCGTCATCCCTTTCCTTCCCTTTCTTTCTCTTTCTTTCTTTTTTCTTCCCTTCCCTTCCTTTCCCTTATCTTTTCTCCCAACTAGTCAAGCTACCAAACTATGACATTCAGGATCCAATAATTAGGCTAATCAGATTTGACACTTAACTACACAATAGGTGCTAGAAGTTGGGAAAAATGTTTTTTTTTTTTTTTTTAGTGAATGGTTAAGAACTTGGATTTCCAAAGACTATTCTGATAAACTACACCAGCAGAATGTGGTATATTTCACTCACTCTGACTGTTTGGAATGTATTTACCAGGATTACTTGTACATGAATTTATCAAGGTTAAGTTCAATATGTCTAGTTCTTCAAAGATTTTTGGATTGCTGCTGTAGTTTATTGAATTGTAGTTCTGGATTTCTCCACCAGTATGCTTTATGATGACTATCACATTATGATTTTCATCCTAGCTGGGATTATAGGTTTGGACTACATTACATTAAAGATGTATCTCTAGGAACATTGGCTGTGACCAGGCTCATGAGAGAGGACCACTTGGCCAATGATCATAAAACTCTCAAATTGGATTGTTCAAAGAAGAAAAGAAAAAGAATCCCCTGAGTCAGACACTGATAAGGAAGCAGTATAGATGGGTGATCTGAAAAGGCAAAGGTATTTTTCCTGATTAGGAATATATTCCCTCAGCTGAATGCCATTTTTTGAAGTGAAATAGAAGTGACCAAGAAGTGACTTGGGAGAAAGAGATTCTTCTATTTATGTGTGCCTCTTCAGTAACTACCTATCACCTCTTTGGGGACAAACCCTTTCAGCATCTCAGCATGGTGAGGTGATAGGCCTCTTCTATTTCCTGCTCTTCCAGTGAGAGGAAAGAGTCATGTGAATGAGGATTCAAATGGCCCATTCATTAATTAACTCTCAGGCAGCCAAAATGCAAAAGTGCCTTATGACTATAAGATGCCAATCTGCTTTTCTTCTTAATTAGAAAGGTTGAAGGCCAGGAAGAAAAGCCCACAGGACTCCTCTCTAATTAACCACCAAAAAGTGGGAAGTGGAGTGTAGCTCAAGTAGTAGAGCACCAGATTTGAGTGAAAAAGCCAGTGAGAGTATGGTTGCCTGAGTTCTAAGCCTCAGTACTGGTACACACACACACACACACACACACACACACACACACACACACACACACACACAGTTTATAAAACTATACTATCAAGCTAACTTTCCTAGATTATAATCATTGCATAAGATTTTATTGAGTCAATTTGTAGCTGGCAAATAAAGACACAAAGCACAGTATCCAATTCAGTCAGTTACCAGTGACATATTAGGATAGCGTTTTTACTTTCCAGAGTCCTGTATTTGTGTCTTAAAGCAATGCTGAGACAAAGTACTTTTATTTCCCATTTTATGAGGAAGAATGAGAGAGAGGCCTAAGGACGTGAAAAGATTTCTCCAAGACCACAATGTTGTTCAGTAAGTGAACTGAGCCAGGCCCAGACATTGAAGTGCTCATTGTTTCTGGGTAATAAAATGAGTGTGATGTTACTCAGATAGGAAAGTCATGAGAAATATGGAGAAAAGTTGTAGCTACTAAGACAAGACTAAGAAAGGATTACCATCAAGCTTCTACTCCCTTTCATTCATGTGATCACAACCAAACACTGTACAGGTAGTTTTGCACCTGGCCATTTCTGCCTGCCTTTTCTTCTCTTACTAACACAAATGAGTTCCATAGCAGGAAGGCAAAAAGGAGTCTACACATTTATTTAAAGGACCCTACAGGAAGAGCTTGGAATTTCAGAGACCTTTTCAAAAGCACAAGGACAGTTCTCATTGCTAATTCCAGGCAATGGGCCACAAATTCTGGATTAATCAGTGACCAATAACTGAGTTGATCTTCCACTTAGGAAATTTTCTTAAGCTTTTGATTTTCATCACCTTTCTAGTCGTTTCTCTTTTTGAGATGTGGCTAGATCAGAAATTCTCAACTGGGGGTGATGTTTTCCCCCCAGGAAACATTAAGCAATGTCTTGAGACATTTTGGGTCATCACAAGTAGGAGTAAGACAAACCAAGTACTGGTGTTGATAGAGATCACTGTACTAACAAATACCCTATAATGAACAGGATATCTATCTGTCTGTCTGTCTGTCTGTCTATCTATCTATCTATCTCTCCAAACTTTAGTAGTGGTGAGGTTGAAAGTCCTATTGCTAATGACATTGCTTGGAAAGATAAGTGAGCAAGAAGTAGGTTTTAAAAGAACTCACCTGGTTTCATAAAGGGGTTTGAAGATAGGTAGGGTAGGAGGAGAGAGAAGAGAAATCGACAGCCTTCAAATGAGCTCAGTCCAGAATTCTAACTCCTGTGCTCCTTTCCCCAGTTTCGTGGGTAATAAGGAGTTGGCTGCCTGTGGGTTGGCTCAGTGCAGTCTTTCTAAATCACTCGTTTCTGATGAAAGACCCATTTCATCAGGGTAAATGGCACAAAGATAGTACCATCTTCCCAGAAATACTCGCAG